>NW_021604599.1:2690029-2694743 GCF_004785775.1 Grammomys surdaster | reverse complement strand
AGTCTATCTTTTTCAAAATCACTCCAGACTTAGTGCACACACATCAGGGACATCCAAAACATAGAAGTATAGGGTGGGTTTCTAGAGAAAGCCAAGAAATAAAAGGATGCCCTGAACTGAATAATTTGAGTGGTCAATCTAAGATTGTAGAGCATGGACCAGCCAGAAGGTCAGCTACTTTACTTTAGGAAGAACTGCCACCCAAGAACAAGAAGTCTGAGTCCCATTATGCTAAGATATATAAAAGTATCACTCTGTAGGCCAAAAACAGTGGAATGGTGCCAGTTTGGTACAGCACAACACCAAGTTCCACCTGCTCTGCTCTGTAGACCTCTGGGATAGTGGTGGTGTCTCACATATCTTCAGTGGGTGATGCCTACCTTACTTAGTTCATGGAGATTTTGCACGCACTGATCCAAACTACAGAATATCTACTAAATACCTGCTGTCGATAGTTCCCTGGAAAGTGAAGTTGATGCTAGCACAGCCGGCACTTATGATGAGTTAGCAGGTCAAGGAAAGGAATGGGGAAACAGAGTTGGAAGTGATAAGCAATAGGCTCGGCTTAGCTGTGGGATGTTAGGAAGATAAACATTAGGATTATGCTCCAAGGGTCAAAACGAAACATTGTCTGGCATCACTGGCAAGAACAGCTGAGCCAAGATCTGCAGGTGTGGAAGCAGGTGGGCTATGCCCTATGAACTAAAAGTACAGGGTGTGGAAGGAAATAATAGAGGCTGATGAGGAGCAGAGGACACTATATCCAAAGAAGTAACAGCAAAGCGTAGCCATGAGTCACAGATAATAAGGGCTGGGGCTGGAGAGAAGGCTTGTGCTTTGCGAAGCACGTGGTGTGCTTCCAGAAGACCCACGTTTGGGTCCCAGGATCTTTGTAAGGCAGCTCACATCTGATGCCCTCTTCTGTCCTCCTTGGGCAAACACAGGTGTGTGTGTGTGTGTGTGTGTGTGTGTAAATAAATATAATAATCAAAAACAATACTAAGTGCCTCTCACTTTAAAGGCTTAAAGAGAAATCTTTCCAGTAATAACACCATCCTTGTCCTCTTCCCGAGGGTGATCTGTCTCGACCCACTGATTTGTCAGGTTTCTCCAGGAAGCACTTCCTTTCCACTGAAAGAGGGAAATTTCAGAGCAGTGGGAAGAAGGAAAGAGAAAGTCACTCAGCTGGATCGAATGAGGAGGTAGCTTTTACTACAGCTTTCCCTTTCTGTGCGTCTTTTATTCCTACTTCAGCCAGAAAGGAAGTGAAACCGTGGTGCCCAAGAGGGCAGAGGGTTGGTGTAAGAGACCCACTGTGCATCAGCACTGCACTGTGAAGTTACACTGTGTTAGAAAGCTTAGCCATGGTCCCAGTTTTCTCTTCTTTCTTTCAGCTAAGACCATGTGATGGTTTCAGCTTGATACAACCTACAATCGATGGAGAAAGGAGCCTATCAGGGGAGGGGGGCGGGGGAGTGGGAGGGGCGGAACTGTAGCGGACCACACTGTATGGATGGTTTTGGGGCATTGTCTTTGTTGGGTTAATGGGTGTGGAGGGATATAGCCCACTGTGGATGGCACAGTTCCCTGGTGGTGGCGGTGGTGGGGTCCTGAACAGCATAGGAATGGAGAAATTGAGCTGAACACAAACAAGCTAGCACCTAAGCATTCGTTTTTTCTTCTCTTGGCTCCAATGCAATGTAAATTTTGATATGATTACCTCCCTTTTCATGGTGAGAAAACAGTAGCTCACCTCCATTTAAAGCTCCTGCCTTGACTTCCCCCACAGGAATATATAACCTGAAATCGAGGGCTTTAGTAAAAACCATCCTTTTCCCAAGTTGTTTTTTGCTGGAGTATTTTATCACAGCTTTAGAAATAAAACGAGGGCAGATTATTTGGGGGACACTGCCTCTTTCTATGAACTAGCAATGTCTTTGAGATCCCATCACAGACTCATGAATTTTCCCATGTTGGACCCTAAAGGCTTGACAAAATAGTAAACTGGAACTTGAGGCCCTGGAATTCAACATCACTCCGTTCTACTAACATCCCCCATGCCTTCAGGGAAAGAGCTTGTTATCAGGTCTGGCTTCACTTACAGTTTTCAGTGTAGCCTTTGCCAGACCATACCTCTGGCAGGAGATGAGCTACTGTTTGCTCGCCACTAAAAGGGAGATAATCATATCCAAACAGCTAATGAAAAAGCCCCTGGCTCACATGTGACGGATGGCCACAGCTGTGCAGCTGCAGTCACAGACACTGTCCTGACTCGGGAGTCTGTCCTACGGGCTAGAGATGGCTCAGCAGTTAAGAATGCATACTGTTCTTGTGAAGGACCTGGGTTTAGCTGCCAGAACCCACGTACAACAACTTACAACCACTGGTAAATCCAGTTCCAGGGGCCCTGAGACCCTCTTCTACCCTGTGTGGGCACACACCCACACATTCATGGAGTGCATAAATTCACACAGGAACATGCAGTACACATACATTTTTTTAAAACAACACACACATATATGAGTCCGCCCTATTGTAAACTCCTTGCTTACCCTTCTTCTTGGCCTTCAGATGTTTCTTGTGTGGCAGCCATAGTTTTATTTCATTTTTTTAAAGGCCGAGACACAAAGCTCAATTGGTAGAGTGCTTGCTTAGCATGAACAAAGTCCTGGGTTCAATCCCCAGCACCCCATAAAGAAGTGTGATGGGAGCCTGTGTTTCTAGCACTTGTGAGATAGAGTCAAGAGGGTCAGAAGACCTAGACTGAGTCATTAAGGTAGCACAGTGGATAAAGGTTCTTCCTGCTAAATCTGATAACTTAAGTTTGATGTTTGGGACCCATGTAGTAAAAGAGAACAGCAGCCCTTGCAAGCTGTCCTGTGATTATTCATGACACATGAATAACAAATAAATGTAATTTTAAGATGTCCTCTACTCAGTGACTTGTATCAAAGTCTGGGATATGTGAATTTCTATCTAGAAGAGGAGGAAGAGGGAAGGAAGAAAGAGAGAGAGAAGGAGGAACGGACATAGGTAGGTAAGAAAGAGAAATGAAAGAGAAAATAAAACCAGCCAAATCATATCCATACTGCTTAAAACTTTTCTTTGGCTCCTTCTGTCTTTTAAGTTGAGGCCAAGCTACTTCTTAGGCTTCTTGAGCCCAACCAAACATGCCTCCTGCTCTCTACCATCTCTAAACCACCTACTATGTTCCTGACAGCCTACTGTGGTTCAGCCAAGCTTTCCCTGTTCTTTAAGATTGTGCCTATCCTGAACTGAACTCTTACCCTGGAGTGTTCTTTGCCCAGAAGGCGTTTCTGCCCCGCCCCCACACTCCTTGCACTTTGTGGAAGGACCTTTGACATTGAATTGGGACTGTGCTTTCCTCGGTACCTGCTCTGCTCCAGGTTCCTGACGTCAGTGTTCGGGAAGATTGTATTTGCCTGAATATTACTCAACAACTGCCTCTCACTGTGGAGAAAACTTCAGAGGGCAGAACTTTGGTTCACTACCGCAGCCCCAGTACCTAGCCTAGCAACAAACTGTTTGATTTATTATTGGCATCGTCATTATACAGCCCTCTGTACACAGACCCTAGCCTATCACTGCTCTGACCTCCAGAGACCTCAGGGACGTTAACTTTCCTTGTAATGATTTCCACACCATTTAACTACTTTCATTAGGGTCAGAGCTTGAATTTCCTCTTTTCGATATTATCCAACTTTTCCAAGTTGAGTATGTGTGTTTAATAAAATAATTTTCTTAAGAACCTCACATTTTAACAGTATTGGTTACAGGAAGTTGATCTGCTTCACAAAGTTTTCAAAGATTCTCACTAAGAAAAGAAAATCAGCGGCCAAACCAACATTCTGATGACTTATCAACAGCTTTAATCAGCAAAGGGAATTGCCTGACACCTAAGAGGACAGGTGTGTAAAGGACTTGCTGGTTGACCAGACGTAGATAATACACCAAACTGAAAAGAAAATCGTCACGTGGTGTCCCATGGGCTCATGCTGACGGACTACATAGTCCATGACCTAAAACGGCAATGCAGTATTTGTTTAATGTAACTTCCTAAAAGCCGGAGAGGCCACCATACACATTCATACTTTGGAAAAGATCACAGTTCATGCTTCTTTTGTTTGAGACTTGGAACTATGGAGTTTCTCATGCTGACACTCAAGGGCTTTGCGAAGTGTGTGGATGGTCCACACCCAACCACATACACCTTGTACTGAGCCTGCAAACGTGACCCCAGCTCTTTTCCTCACTTTATTTTGTCTGGAGTATTTTAATTGGCCATCAAACCGGTCTTCTTTACTCTCTCTTTCTTTGGATGGTACTTTACCAGTCAGAAAATTATGCTCATAAAGCACATTGAATGTTTCTCAACACTTTAAAAGCTATCCTGTTCTTAGCCAGGCATAGTGGTATGCACTTTGATCTCAGCACTTGGAGGCAGAGGTAGATGGATCCCTGTGAGTTCAAGACCAGCCTAGTCTATATGGAGAATTCCAGGCCAGCCAGGGTTACATAGTGAGACCCTTGCTTCAAAAAATAAAATGTTGCTTACTCTTTTCAGAGCCCTCTGCACACTGCTCCCAACATAACAGATGACACACTAAAGCTTTACTTTGTCTAAACTGGATTGCAAACGTAATTGGAACAAGCAGTTGAAAACAACATTATATATATATATATATATATATAT
>NW_021604599.1:2674203-2689629 GCF_004785775.1 Grammomys surdaster | reverse complement strand
ACATACATACATACATACATACATACATTTTGAGGCTGGTATCAAAATCACAGATATATTGGTTTCTGCTTCCAGGGTAGTGGGATTAAAGGTGTGTGTCACCACACCTCACCACAACTTACAATTTCTATGCTAATAGTAATCATGAATCAATCAAAAATCCAAGTATAAAATATCAAATAATATTAGAAAATAGCTTAAGCAAATCTTCTTTTAGTCAGAGATGTGAAAGATATCCTAAGGCAAGACATGAAACTTACAATTTTTAAATGAAAATATCACTATTCCCGTATGATACTTAGAAATTAGATATTTCCACATGATATTTATAACTTAAAATTTCATTTAAAAATCCAATGAATAGCACCAAGGGACAATGTTTCAATAAACATTGAAACATTGCTGATGGGGATTACTTTCTTAACTTAGAGACTATACTCATTGTTGTGATAAAATACCTGATAGAAGCAACTTAAGAAGAAAGGGTTCATTCCAGTTCACAGGTCAGGTCGTACAGCCCATCTTGGTTGAGAATGCACGGCAGCAGGAATATGTATACGTGTACATATATGTAAACATATATGTATACCTATGCCTATACCTAAACCTATACTATGTCTATACGTATGTCTGTATGTATGTCTGTACGTATACATATATGTATATTATATGTATACCGTGTGTGTGTGTTTGTATATATATATAGTCCCATGGCAGCCTCACTCAGCAAGCAGAAAGCTATGAAAACTGGTGTTTAGCCCACTTTCTCCTTTTTTTTCAGTCCAAGAACCCAGCACTCGGAGTAGTGTCCATAAAATATTTCTATTCCTCTGAAAGAAAAGTGTGTCAACAACTATTGCAGCCTCAGGGCGGGAATGGGTTAATGAGAGGGGTAGGAAACTCATGTAGACTGTTGACCAACTACAAACCAACACACACTTTTGGAAGTCGCATGTAAATAACCATTAAATCACGAAATGCATGCACCTCTTGATCCAAAGGTAAATTGCACTATTATAAAGTTAAAGTTACCAACGAACTACGACAACTTTCTAAGAATTGTATGCATGCACCACCCCCTTATTGCTGGAAAACTAATGTTAAGGGAACAGGAAAGAGAAGCCTAGGAAGAGCCAAGAGTTAAGCAAGAAGGGACTGGTCAAAATAAGCTTTTAGGATTGAAAGCAGAAAACACTCAGGATACAATGTTGATGTTAGAGAATGAAAACAGTGGCTCATGAAACATTTGCAGTACATTCCACTTTCTCCTTAGATATAGATACCCTGTGACATTTCCCTATTGAGGAAAGAAAAAATTGATAGCACAGACACCTTCTAGACATTTACATATTTTCTAAGGGCACACATATGTCCTTTTTACAATTAGAAAAATATTTACCTGGAAAAAAAATACTTCCTACATAAGAGACGATCTGCTCTGTTTTCTTAGATGTTCTACATTTCAGAAAAGGCATCGCTGAGTATCTGTTTTAAAGATTATGTTTAAAAGATAGTAATTAAGTATATCTCTGAAAGGACTGCTCTGTTGGGATCTGTCTGGAGGGAACAGCTACACACCCACACATTCCATTCAGATCACCCCATTTACATAACTTCATTCATCGGCTTCTGTCGCCAATGCTGTTTAATCTGAGCTACCGTATAAATAGAACTGAAGCATGACTGTATTCGCTATCCACAAGAGCTCACGGCAGGAAAGTACAGCATTCAAGACCAGCTATTTACTGCCGCTACTGAGGTGAGTGTCGTGCCAATCTATAAGAACGTTTGCTCTCTGTTACTGAGGGGAAACCACTGTAGCACCTATCAGCTCTCAGATGATTCTGATATAAAGACAGAAAAGACTTGTTCCTGGATAAAGTGGTTTGTTTTTCAGAATGGGATTTGAAGAGTTCTGGATAATACTTTTAGTTTTGCAATTCTAATAAAGACGCCGACATTCTAGGTCAAGGAGCCTGTCCTTAATGATCATTCCTTAGCGTCTTATCTAGTTCAACCGTGCAAGCCAATGGTCCTTTAGAGCAGAGTTCTCTGCAAGCGTTTGCTCAAGCTAGTCCACGGGAGGGAGGATGGGAAGGGAAGGTTATGAGATCAAATAATTGCTGAAAATAGAGAAAAGCAAAGGCAGGTAGGGCTCCTCAGTGAGGAGCTACTGGTATCGTTACTATGCTAACATGCAGGAACTCTGAGTCTCCAAGAAACTAGGCTATCAACTGCAACACAGAGATTTATTTAAAAGACAATTTTAATGACTAGAAAAACATTGTTTCTAGGACACTTGCACCCCTGGGTGAAAGAGAAAACAAAATCAGCACTGCTTATGAAGCAGCTCAGAAGGGCAGTGCCCACAGTACACAAGGGGCCTCAATTCCTCCTGGTACAGGTGGGCTTTTTTTTTTTAACTGTTTCCTGCCCAACTGAAAATCTGACCTTTATATGGTTACCTAATCTCATTGTCCTACACAGAAGGATTAAAAATTAACTACTCCGTAAAAGTTACTACCCTGCTTTAAAGGAAATCATTCATTCTGAGCCAGAGTAGCATGGATTCAAGTCACCCTAAAGGATGCATTCCTAAGCGAAAGGTGTTCCATGAAGGTTTGCAGGCAAAGAACAAAGGCAAGCATACGCCAATGCAATCAATAACTGCATTAGTCATAACACACTCAACAAACAGAAGGCACAGAAAAAGGCGGAAATCTCTCTTGTCGGTTTTGAGTGCTTACAGCTCCTTAGCTTTGCGCTAGACATGGACAGCACATTCTGAGGGCATCACATCAGACACCATTATTAAAAGAAATGGCCATTTACCCAAAAGGTCTCAGACAGCCAGAGATAAATTTTGGCTCTTGATCATAGACCTCTTCACAATGACAATATTTTTACTCAGTGAACGAGAAGAGTACGTGGCATTATTTAACACAGATGCAGCTTCCTCAGGGAACTCTGCCTTATGTTAGCTGACGTCTTCAGAAATTTATTATTACTATTTCAAAGAAGCTGGCCATTTGCTTTGAGTATAAGAAGGGCTGAATGTTTGAAACAAAATAACCAAATTCTAATCCACCCCCCCACCTCCTCGAAGTTGTTAATCGATGCAGTTGTTGAATGTGTTGGTGTGTTTGTTCTTTGCCTGCAAACCTTCATGTAAGTGCTTTTGCTTAGGAATGCATTGGTTAGGTCGACTTGAATCCATGCCACTAAGCCACGAGCAGTCATCATAATTACTCAGAATAAACGATTTCCTTTAAAGCAGAGTTGTAACTTTTATAGAGTAGTTAATTTGTAATCCTTCTGAAGAAAGGAAAGAGATAGGATGGCAACGGAGGGAAAGAGAAGAGATAACAGTTTGAGTTTCTTTCTTTTCGAGTACAGGATAGGAGATAAGTTTCTACTTTCATTCTTCTACACGTGGAGATCCAGCTTTCCTAATTTTTTAAAAAATTAAGGCTATATGTTTTGATGCCGCTAACAAGAATTAGATGGTTCTATTGAGTCATGATGTAATTATATTTTAATTTTAAGAAAATTTTAAAAAAGAAAAAAAGACAATGTGTTAAGATTGAAACGATGTGAGAAAGATGACGAGATTTAAAACTCAAATATAAAAGAAGTAGATAAAATTAGACAGAAGAGGGATTAAAAATTTTTTAAAATTCAAAATAATAAGTAATAGTTTTAAATGAAAGGAAAATTAAAGGAGAGACCGAAGCGCCTTTCCAGGTCTGTGAGAGGAGAGCAATGGGTTAAAGCTTGCTCCTACTAAGCAGGCTGACTAGGGAGACCAGTTGAGGGCGCACATCATCAACATCCGGGCTGTGCATACTTTAGACTCTGTAGAGGTTTTCTTCCTTTGCATTTTGGGGCCGTGGCATCCCACAATGATTTCTACATTCCTTAGGCTGAGCAAGGTTCTCATACACTGTCTGCAGTCGGTGAGTGTGGCAAAGTCCACCTCGTTCACCTCAGAGTGAAGGGAGCAATCAGCCTGCCTCGGTTTATAAGTAACCTGCTGCTGCATGCTCGGAGGCCTCAGTCACCCTCAATCCCAGGAGTTGAGTAGTCCTCGCCACCAGAGGGCGGGAGCATCGATCACTGTGTCTTCCTCAACCTAGGCTCCCGGTAACTGAAACTTCTCATTTGGATCAATCATACCCTCCCTTCTAGGATTGTCTTATAGCCAGTCACTATGGCAGCGTTCCCAGGCATCCTGATTTGTCACCTGTCTGTATTTTCTGATCTCCAGAGTTGCTCAGTCTCAAACAATAGCCCCCCTTTGAAGACAGCTCCTGGTCACTGTCACACACGGAGAGTGACGGTGCGGTTTCTTTACTCTAGGCAGCAGTGAACAGGAACTCGCCATCAGACCAAATTCCTGCTCTGGATTTAAGGCTTGTGAGAACTGTGCTGTTAACCATGGGTTTATTCTATGCTTATGGCCACCTAAACCCAGGATGACTGAGTGATTGTTGCTCAAGGTGGAGAGCCAGGGCTGGAGCTCCGGACTGCAGTCTACTTCAAGTTATCTTTTTGTTTCTCTATGAATTTTAGCTACCCTGTTGGTTTTGTTGTTCTTGTGGGTTTGTTTGGTTTTCGTAGTTATGGTCGTTGTTTTGGGTCCCCACCCACACACACACACTTTATTCTCTCTTTATTCTGTCTCCTTCTGCTATAGTTTCTCCTTTGTTACCCTGGTCTTCGAACTTGTGAGTGAACAGAGAAAATAGGCAATCTTATTCCATTTATTCTTGAGAAACTATGCTCAGCTATGGTCACTGTCTTTAATCTTTTTAATATTCAGTTGGTGCCAAATCGGACACAAGGAACTCTCCATGGTGGCTCTCATATGCTTTTGACACAAACTCATTTAGTTTTTAATAGCTGGGTGTTTTCTGGCATAATGTGTTTTATAGTCATTATTACTTTCCTGGCCCCGTATCTGGAGTCATGGTTCCTTTTAGTGGAGAAAGTGTTTAGAAAATAAAATGTGAACACACCCTGCTTGGCATTTGTTTAATACTGACTCAAATTTAACATCACAGGGCATTTGCCTTGGCTTCTGAGTTTATATTTATATTTATAGTCATATTTATATTTTCCCCTGCAGCAAAAAAAAATCAAGATCAGTATGGCTACTTTCTTTTTTAACTATATACTACAACAAAACAGTGCTGAGATTTCAATACAAACATGCCATTAACAGTAAGACTACTCAGACTCAGACTTCTCTGTGCTTTTATTTTTTTGATTCTATGGCTAGATTCTAGCCCAAGTGTACAGCCAGAATACTATGCTCAAATTTATTATCCCCCCCTCATATGACTGTCAGCTTCACGGTGAGAGAGCCAGGTTGGTTTCTGATTATTTCAGGTACATATGTATGGTTGGACTAATGTTATATTTTAATCCCACAGGAACCTGAAAAATGAGACCTAGAATGAAGTATTCAAACTCCAAGATTTCCCCGGCAAAGTTCAGCAGCACAACAGGCAAAGCCCTGGTCCCACCCTGCAAACTACGAGGTAAGAGCTTAAGTATCTCCTCTGTAATCACCATTAAACCTGCTATCAGATGTTTATTATTTCCACACAGAGACTGGGTACATTACCAAAACAAAACAAAGCCAAAAAACAAACAAACAAACAAACAAAAAAAAAACCCTCCCAAGAATATAAGAGCTGAAAAGAAAAAGAGACGGCTTGTGGGATATACAATAGAAGCCTTGATGTCTTCTTAAACAGACAACATCATCACTGTTGTTATTTGGTACAACACAGGATGGTGACTGCTCCGATCGTTAGGGACCATGGATGAGTGTGAGCTTAGTGGACAGCCGTCTTTCCTGTCAAGCCCTTCCCAGCCCTCACAGTTCCTACCATCAAACTCACAAGACCTCACCCCTGATTAACCGACAAGCCTCTAAACGGATCCACTTTCACCCTGCACACCTGTCAAGGACCTTTGGAGTGTTGATTTAATGATTATCTATCTGTAAAGGGAAAAAAAAACCCAAGTGAAAATACCCAGGCCACAAATAAAGAAGAACGAACCAAATATAATTATTTAATTACAAATGCAAAGTTTGGAATACTATGAAAGAGAAATGAGGTTAAGTAGTAGGTCCCCCATCTGTAGGAGGAGCTAAGGTGGGAGGAGTAAGGCGAGGAAGAGGAAAAGGAAGAGGAGGAGCGAGGGGAAGAGGAGGGCAGAGATGTAGGAGGATGAAGAGCCACACGGGTATGGAGAGCAGTCACGGGTAACAACTTATATTTAGGTTAGCTAATTGGGAGACACCTCTAATTGTATGGGCATATTGTTATTGAGCATTACCAAACATATAAAGTCTTCGATTAATATTTAAGCATTAGAGCCTCATTTCCTACCGGGCCCGTGTGGATGGCAAGATGGTCTGGGCACAGCCCAGGCCTGAAAAGAAAGCAATGTCCCTTCTGCCCTTCCTGAGGTGCTGGACCACCCACACACTTCTTTGACAGTCAGAATTTAAAAAAAAAAAAAAGAAAGAAAAGAAAATTTGACAGTGGTTTCTGAATGGCCAGAAAATCACAGTTAAATTGATCCTTTCATTTGTAGTTATGTCAAAATGCTCTGTGCAGAAATAACAACTCAGTGCAAGTGACTTGACATTCCCAAGTGTCCTCCTATTAAAGAATGCTCTGTCTTCATATGCAAGAAACCTGCCTTGTGGAGTAGGCACACCAGAACGTCTGACACTGGTGCCAGAGCTCGATTCGAATACTGAGATCTTACAATACACATGTTCTAGTCTTCATCTCCATCTGATCCTGGAAGGCTATTGATGTCCAAGATGATGAACTTTTCTGCATGGGTCTTAAATTTTTCTTGGGCTAAGTAAAATGAGGATTACTGAATAACCGGTTAACCTTTTTAGTTCAGTTGACTGAATTCTGAATTTGCATTTGGCTAGTCCCTCAGATTGCAGTGCAGACTTCTTCCCCTACCAAATAAAACTCTACGTAGCTCAGATTGATCTAGAAATTTACAACCTTCCTGCTTCAGCCTCTTGAGTACTGGGACTAGAAGCACGACCACATCTGGCCAGTGGTCCTTTTCTTTGGTGGAGGTAGAGTCTAATGAGTAGCTTTGATATGAAACATACTGCATCATTTAACTTTGTATCTCTATGCCCAAATACCCAGAAGAAACATTGTAAAGGCAGACAATTCATTTTGCTTCATGGCTTAGAAGGTACAGGCTATTATATGATATAGCAGGGATGCTGGCTGGACCAATTTGGTCTATGATAGCCATAGCTTCCTGGGGTTTCTCTTATGGCACCGACCAGGAATGGGAGACTGAAGGACCAGGCTATAATCTGAGACTGGCCCCCATGGTCTATGTATATCAGCAAGGCCCCAGAGGTTTCACAACCTCCCAAACAAGTGTCACTAGGTTGTGATCAAGTGCTCAAGCGTGAGACTCTGGGGGAACATTTAACTGTAACACACTTCTTAGCACAGTTCATGAGCTGTGTGACCTTGTGCAGTGTCATGGCTCCTAAAAGCCTCACATTATCATTCTAAAACTAAGATAATACTTTGCAAGATTGTCATGAATGGCTAAGTTAAAAGACACATAAAAGTAATTCGCAGAGTGTTTGGCCTAGTGTTGATGTGTGGTCAATGACAATTATTTTACTATCAATAACCTTTATGGTTCACAGCCATCCTCCAAAACTTATGAAAAGTTTATTCTAGATGAGCAGAAATCTCCTATGGATGTTAACATGCCCCTCAGTTAGGCAAAGGCTGTCCATGCTGAATGTAGAGCTATGGTTCCTCAAATACCATTATGAAAACAACAACAAAAATTTCTAAAGACCTAAAGTGTTTCAACAACCCATCTGGTGTCAAAATACAACTCCAGCCTATTGTCTATTAAATCTCAAGGTCTGCAATAGTTAATTTTAAATGTCAACTTGATTGAATTAAGAACCACTGAAGGCATTCGTGAGGCATGTCTTTAGGTATGTGTTTATGACAGCATTCTCTGGAAAGGATTAGCTTAGACCCACCCTGAAAATGGGCAGCTGCAACATCCCATGGGCTGGGTCCAGAACTAATTAAGAAGGATACAGATAAAGACACACCTTTCCTCCATAAAGGACCTGAGACACAAGCAAAACTAATCCCTTTCTCCTTTAAGTTGCTTCTTGTCAGAGACTTTGTCACAGTAGGTAGAAAAGACTTTATTTCATTTTGCATATCCTATCTATGGCTTGCTATAAAATTAATAAAGTTAATTTTTAATTAAGTAGTGCTATTCCAGTCTCTGTTGGAGGCGCTCTGTATATAGGATATGACTTAGATAAATCTATCTATAAATCTATCTCTTTTTTTTTTTTTGCTCCTATTCTTAGGATCCCAACAGAAGACCAAAGAAGTCTGCCATGTCTACTGCATGAGACTCCGTTCTGGCCTCACCATAAGAAAGGAGACTGGTTATTTTGAGAAAAAACCCACCAAAAGATATTCACTAAAATCGGGTAAGTACATTCCTGGATAGACTGACTGATGGGCAAATATTTGCTTTTACTTTATATATATACATAAAGTAAAATAGACACAGCTGTTACATCCCATTTATGTATGTATCCCATTACACAACACACACACATGCACACGCACACACACACACACACACACACACGCTTGTTTTCTTTACCCAAATTCTCCTTGAGGAAAAGAGTACAGATGATAATGTGTTGGCCATTTTAGAAAGGGTTTTTCTACTTTAGAATTTCTACATAAATATTCTAAAACTCTATTCTAGAATCCATTTTAGAAATGGATACACTGGTGGGTAAAAACAGAAGACACAAGATTATGTGTAAATATGTAATTATGTGGGATGATATTTTGTAATGTAGAGGAAGCACACTAAATGGTTCCCAGTGGCTGCTTTTGAGGGCAGTGACTGTGGTGAGTAGTCTTTTGTTTGTTTGTTTCTCACTTTGGTGTGCTTTGCTGGAGTATGAATCGTCTTTACTTTTTTTAAGTGAAGACCTTGTTATTAAGGAGGAACTGATCCCATTAGACCATTAGGTGACCACAGCCCTGAGATCACTTTCCACTGTCACCATACTGGCCATCAAAAAGGATGGCAATTGATGACTCACCCCAAACCCCACTGCTGTCTTGCAGGTAGCAAGCATGAAGAGAGCTTCTCTGCCTATCCAAAGGCTTCTAGGAAGAGATCCCTGCTTGGTGTAAGGAGATTCCAAGCATTTGCTGCATCAGTTGACACACTGGGTAGCATCCAAGGTGTGACTGGTCAGAGGGGACGTGTGGGGTGAGGTGGGAGATAGGACACCGGGCCTTGGCAAGCGATACTCCACTTCCACCATGAAAGAAAATAAAAGAACTATTTTTTAAAATGCAATTATAACATGATGTGACTTGAAGAATAGTTTTAAGTTTTTATTGTTTTTTCCTGAGTTCTAAGTAAAATGGTGATTATCAAGAAGTGAAGAGAACCCAGGGAGTATAGTTCAGTGGTAGAACATTTACCTCATGTGCCAGGCTCTGCACATAGTCACTATCAATGTGGAAGAAATGCAAAGTGAGGGCTGGGCATAGTGGCATGTGATGTCAGTCCCAGCATTGAGGAGGTAGGTGAATGACTTGGGTTCAGGTCTACCTGGTCTACACAGTGAGTCCCAGAATAATCAGAGGTGTATAGTGAGAAGCTGTCTCAAAGACAAACAGACAAAAGGCCAAATTAAATAATTAACAAATTAACAACTCCATCATTGAGGAAGTTTGATTAAGAATCACATATTGCCATTTTAATATATATTATTTTTATATGTGATATTACATAAAATAACTTAGAATGTATTTTATGTGTAGTATATATCTAGTATGTGTATTTATTATATGTTTAATATAAATATATTAACCTCTTGGTCACTATTTAAGTTTTTCACAAACTGGATTTAAATTACTTTGGTTTAGATGTTCACATGCAAATTCTTTATATTTTGTATATTATTTCTGCAAAGTTCAATAACATGCAGAAGATACAGTAAATTTTAATGTAGGATCCTCATATGGGTCACATCTGCTTCAGTTTACCCACATATGCTTTAAAAATGTTATCATGTGCTCTGGATGTGTCTCAGTTGTCCAGGGAAAAGCAGAACTAGCTTATCTCTGCATCCCCCTAGACCAGTGGCTCTCAACCTTCCTCAGTGCTGTCGCCTTTTAACACAGTTCCTCATGCTATGGTGGCCCCAACCATAAACTTACTCTTATTGCTACTTCATAACTGTAATTTTGCTACTATTATGAATCCTAATGCAAATATATGATATATAGGATATCCGATATGCAATCTCTGTGAAAAGATCAAGTAGCCCACAAAGGGTCTGGACCCACAGGTGGAGAATCACTGCCCTAGAATGTTGGAAATCTCTAAGCGATCATGCTTTATGACCATTCTTTTCTGCTGTCCCCTAGACTGTAGGAAGGTAAGAAGGGGAGCTGTCTTTCTCATCCCCACCCCCACTGTACAGGAAGTTAACACCTTTAATTTCACCATGGTATCAGCTATGGTACTTAGCTTTTGTCTATATTACAATGACAAAGTATAGCTCACACTAAAAACCAAAACTCTTCAGAGGAAATAATTCATATAAATAGCCAAGAGAATGGTTCATAGAATCATTTGTTTTTTCTTCTTAATGACAGAAACTTCACCTTTAACACAATCTTGTGCCTCCCTGAGCACGTACGATGACCAATCTGTTAGTTTTGTTTTGGAGAATGGATGTTATGTGATCAATGTTGAAGATTCTGGAAAAGACCAAGAAAAAGGTAGAGTATTTCCTCACATCTATGCTTAGTAATAATGACTGGCAAGGTTTAAAAAAAATCTACCAGGTTATCAACAGTGAATTAACTGAAATTTTCAACAATAGTGAGCTTCACCATCTATGGTAATTCTAGTCCTTCCTATGTCAAGAAGGACTCTGTGTAGTCACATTCTTTGGGGACTAATACAGACATTGAGAAATATCTATTGAGAAATATGGAAAAAGGGGCCACATATATTTATTAATGCTGAATAGTAGGATCTTGCCCACCTTTTCAGTGTCACCAAAGCATAGTCTTTTATGAAAGACTATCCCTCTGTCATAAACAATATCACTTGTATATTGGAGAATTTACCAGAGCACAATATATTTTGAGATCTTTTTAAGAACCACCAAAGTTTTGCTTTTTTGGAATATGACAAAAGGAGAGGATGTTTGTGTTCCTGGCCCTGAGGACCGGATGGAACTGAAACCTTTTGATATATTTATCTCTCACCCAGTGATACCCAATGTTTTCTTTCAGACAAGGTGCTACTGCGTTACTATAAGTCTTCCTTTCCGGCAAGTCAATCAGGTAATGTGGGGGCAGGGAGAGGAGGTGGTGTTTGGATTCTCGTTAGAACAAAATGAATCTGAAGTAGCCCATGTTTATCATGAGCAAGAGGTTCAAAGGATTATATTCAACCCCACACTCATTGTAAAATCTTAGCTTCTTAGAGCATTAGTCTACCTCATCTGCTTCTGGGTTAGTAGGATAAAGGCTTAACTGCTCTTGGAATAGCATAGCACATCTCAGCCATGGCTGGAAAGATTCAGCTCAAAGGTTGTCCAGAAGCAGTTCCTTCTACACCATTCTGTCCGCCACTATGCCCAATCAGCAAGAGAGAGGAAGGAGAACGAATGCATGTATTCCCCTTCACGGCACAACTACGAGTTGTGTATCACATGTCTGACTATTTTCAGTTGGTCAGAACTTAGCCTGAGAGCAACAATGAGCCATGAGGAGGCAGGAGGGGAAATGTTCTATTATTGTCTATTAGAGGACAGCTCTCAGAGGCTTCACATGAACAAAGGGAATGACCAAAGCAGCATCCATCGGCATCAGTTCAATTACAAAAGATCAGAACAACAACAGAAAGTAAAAACTTAAACCTCTTCTCAGAAAGATTTAGAAAGACTCTTGGGCTGGGCTTGGTGGTGCACGCCTTTAATCCCAGCACTCAGGAGGCAGAGGCAAGCAGATCTCTGAGTTCAAAGCCAGCCTGATCTACAGAGTGAGTTTCAGGATAGATAGGGCTATACAGAGAAACCCTATCTTGGGGGAAGAAAGAAATAAAAGAAAGGAAGGAAGAAAACGAAAGAAAGGAAGGAAAGAGGGAAGGAAGGAAGGAAGGAAGGAAGGAAGGAAGAAAGGAAGGAAGGAAGGACTATCTACTTGATATTTGGGTGCAAATACTTTTAAATGGATTAATGAACTATTTCTGTTTGAAACTTGGATTCTTTGGGTTAAGTTAAATTAAGATGAGTTACAAAGCTTAGGTTTTTTGATTTATAATTTCTTCTTTTATTTATAATTGATAGGTAAAATTGTATTAATCATGTACCACAGATTTTTTTTTTGAGCAACGGATTTTTTTTAAAAAAAGATTTTATTTTTATTTTGTGGTATGAATGTTTTGCTTGCATGGGTGTAAGTGCTTGAGATGCATAGAGTGCTGGAGAAAGCTAGAAGACAGCACTGAACGTCCTCTCACTTGAGTGAGAGCTACCTCTCACGGGTAGCTGTAAGCCACTCTATGGGTTCTGGGAACTGAATGCAGGGCCTCTTGCAAGGCATCAAGCGCTCATAATGAAGGAAGCATCTCTCTAGTCCTGTAACAGGAGTTTTGAAGTATCTATTGTCTCTGTCTAACAGAGAGTTCAAATGTGGCCAAGTGGCAGTTGTATCATCTCACCTTATCATTTTCATTTGAAGGCGATGGTGTGGATGGGAAGAAGCTGATGGTGAACATGAGTCCTGTCAAAGACACGGACATCTGGCTGCACGCCAACGACAAGGACCATTCTGTGGAGGTAACAGAAATATGACTACACAACAGCCACATTTGGTCCTACCTGTTTGTGTGCATTTAGATGTTAGGGCAATGTTGAAGGCAGAAGTACACGCTGTATAAATAAAATGCAGTCACTTTTAACGACTTGCTTGGGCATAGGGAAGGGAGAGGAGTGTGAAGTGTGTGGCCTTGTGGCTACAAGTCAGCAACAACACAGAATCCTTGGAGAATTTGTCAGAAAGCAGGACTGAATCAGATCTAATGTCTGACCAATCCTTCAGGAGCTTCGTTCCTTCCCCACAGTTTGAGAGGTGCTTCTGCACAGAGTGAGCTCACATCTGTCCATTTGGCCGTATTCTCCCAGAACTATTTATTTAATGTATATGAATATACTGTCAATTCAGACACACCAAAAGAGGGCATCAGATACCATTACAGATGATTTTGAGCTTCCATGGGGTTGCTTGGAATTGAACTCAGGACCTCCAGAAGAGCAGGAAGTGTCCTTGAGTGCCGAGTCACCTCTCCAGCCCTAGAATATTTTCACATATATATCAGCAACAGCTGAGGGCAGCATTACATTCTACATCGGATCCGTTCTTGCTCAGCAAACAGCAGATGTACATCAGCCATGACAAAAAAAAAAAATTCTGATTATGTAAAGAACAAACAGGCCAGAGTGAGAAGGAAGGAAGGAAGGACATGGGAGAACATAATAAAGATGATTTCTATAAATATACAAAAATTTTAAAGTGATCCAGCCATGTAAGATATCAACACAAACAGTGGACAGTGACCAGCATTCTTCTCAGGAGAATACTCTCAAGTGTATATGATGTAAAATCTAGCATAAATAAAACCTCAAAAACAAAAGTGGGCTGCCATATCATATCAAGTTCTTGCTTAATATTTCATAAGCCCTGTCTCTTTAATCCTCACAGCAAGTTTATATGGAATAATTGCCTTGGTCAGCTACTGCACAACAAACTATTGCAAAACTCAATGGATTAAAAGAATAATCACATATAGGTCCTCAGAAGCTGAGAGCTCATTCTGACGACCTGAGTTGGCCCCCCAGTATTTATTGTCGGGTGACTCACGACACCTGTAATTTCCACTCCGAGACAGATGCCACTGGCCTCCACAGGTGTCGGCACTTATGTGCACACACCCACACACAGCCACAGCCACATACATGTAACTTAAAAGAAATTCTTTAAAAGTAACACACATAAAACTAACAATCTGATTGTATTTAAATTAGCTTAATATAATTGAACAACTTAATTTAACAATCAACTTAAAATATGTCTGTATTTAAACTGGAAACGAACCAATCTATAGGGAATGCCGAACCAATCCACAGAGAGTCCTGAGTAAACTGAAAAGTCAAGGTTTACTAGATATGCTCCAGACATGTCCTCCATATTAAAGGCAGTACATGGCAAAAGAGGGAGACAAATCCAGAAGTTTTGCGATAGTTTGTTGAACAGTAGCTGGCCAAGGTAATTATCCCATATAAACTTACTGTGAGGATGAAAGAGACGAACGAGGCTTGTGAAATATTAAGCAAGTAGATCTGGTCAGTCTATGGCAAGCTGCTTATCCAAATGTATGGACTCTCCATGAATCACTGTCACCTCTGCCACGCAGCCTCTGGGTTCCCTCCAGTGCTCATTTTCCTCTCCTCGACTTAATACAAACTTACTAGAAAGATCAAGCTATAAATCATCATCCCACTGTGGATCCTGAGGCAGGAAGGCACTGTTAGCTCTGGACTTCCCATTCATACCTGGACTTCTCCTCTTCTTTCCTCAGCTCCAAAGGTGTGACGTCTCACAGCCAGACCAGGCCTTCTTCGTTCTTCACAAAAAGGCCTCTGACTTTGTTTCATTTGAATGCAAGAATCTTCCCGGCACGTACATAGGAGTAAAAGATAACCAGCTTGCTCTAGTAGAAGAAAAGGATGAAAATGGAAACAGTATCATGTTTAAACTCTCCAAAATGTAATGTGATAAAAAGCCTGTGGGTTCTGGGTTGAATGACTTAATGTTTCCAACTGAAGAAAGGCTAACAGAGAGAAAGAAAGCCATTCTTGGTTTAAGATGATGTTGGATGTTATTATATAGAAAAATTCTTTTATTTCTTCTTTTTTACAGCTACACATTCAATAAACACATGAATATATGACTTAGGGCATTGGTAAAGAAACTGAAAGAGATTCAGCCTTGCCCTTTCTTTTTTCTGCTTTAAGATTACACTCACAGACCTCTTCAGAAGAGCACACACCACAAATCATGTTTCGCTTGAGATAGGGTCCATACCAAAAACTTTCATAAAAACAAAATAAAACAAAAAAACCCCAACAAAACAAAAACAAACACAAACAAATAAAATAAATACCTAAATAATTTTCCCTGGTTCCAAACAAAGGATTACAATACCAGAGCAGTTAGTGGGAGGATCAGCTAGGGGGAGGACCAGTTAGTGGGAGGA
>NW_021604599.1:2607202-2674193 GCF_004785775.1 Grammomys surdaster | reverse complement strand
CAGTTAGTGGGAGGATCAGCTAGGGGGAGGACCAGTTAGTGGGAGGATCAGCTAGGGGGAGGACCAGTTAGTGGGAGGATCAGCTAAGGGGAGGACCAGCTGCTGTAGAAACTGACTGTTTCTCAGAATAAAATACCAGATGTATCGATAGATGCCCCAGGCGACCCTCAGATCAGGCCTTTCTGTCAAGAACCCTAGCACTCCAGATGCCTACATGCCTAGACAGACAGGATAACTGTGTGAGAAAGACAACTGGAAAACAAAGAAACAGAAAGTCTGTGTTTGTGAAGTGGAGTGATGTTACCTGTGCTTGTTTCCTTCTTAAAGTTCCTGTTTTCTTTTAAAAACATAGGAATTTAACTTTAAGCAAGCCAACTTGCATTAGGAAATGAAACACATTTTAGTTCACACCTGTGACTGAAATCATTGACTATATATAAAAGTCTTCTATAGGAACTGACCAGAACATACACTAGGGAAGCCGAATAGAATGAGATCTCATGGTACAAACAGAAGTCCTCCCACTAGAGAGACACTAAATTAACCTCAAATTTTCAATAGGCAGTTATAGTCTTTGTTTAGGGCATGCTGTGTCCTTCTCACTGATTTCCAAAGAGCTATGACTCTGGATGTTTGTATCTACTTGGATGAAATGTCTCTGCTCCTTGCTTTCCTTATGCACACGTTCTGTTCGCTTTCACAGCCACAGTGCTCACGGTGGAATATATTAGCTTAACTTCTGCCTCTTCTATGGTTCTTTGGACCAATGTATCCGTAACAGATCTACTCCCTGAGTTTTGTTTCTGTTTTCTCTGACATCTCTACACCAACACACTTATTCCGCTGTATTTAGTCTGCACTGCAGAATTTTACATATACCTACTGGTTACAAGGTTTTTCCCTAAACTTCTTTTGTGTTTTACTGTTATTAAAGTAGTACAGTTTGTATTCAACCATGTAGTAATATTTTAAGCCACTGAAGGAATAGTTTTACTTATTTAGACAACAGCAATTTCTACTACATTTTAGTAGGCTTAAAACTTAAAATGATAAAGACAATAACAGAACATTGATGGAGTATAATATGACCATTTATGAGAGGGTTAGCTCTTAATTTCCAATCAAGGAAACTTATGGTATCCAATAGCTGGAGGAATGTATGATTAAAGAGCCTGGGAACTGCTGTATAGTGTTACACAATTATAGCAGATGTAATTGTTGCATTGATTTGTCACAGTCTTACTGTAGTGGAAATTAAAAGCGGAATCTACATCATCCCCCTGGAAACCACAATGTAGACTCTATGAATCTGTACGATATCCTTAAAATAGTAATTAAGAAGTCAAATGTGTTCTTTTCATTGTTCATAACTTTGAATAAACTATTTTTCAAAACCACGTGTGACCACAAAACACTCCAGCGTTCTGAGTTCTGAAATGAAAATGAGTATACATCAGTTCGTCACTGTTGACAAATGAAGCGAGTGGCTGTTTGACAACTTAGGATATCAAACTAGACTTTCTAGAACATGGGAGGAATTGTGTCTGCCTTACCTTCATCCTCCCAGCGCCTCCTCCTCTCTCTCAAATAGGAGACTTTTGCACCAAACGAAACATACACCTCCATGTTTCTACATCAAAAATTAACCTAAAATTCCTGATTCCTTATTTCTTTTCTGTTTTGTTCTCTTTTAAAACTTATTTTCAGACCCGAGGAAACTTTTGAGAAAGATGAGGACCGGAGTTTGGATCCCAAGCTCCCATACAAAAGCCAAGAGTGGCTGTAAACCGCACTGCTAGGGAGGCTGGTCCTGGGCTGCTGCTGGCCTGCTAGCCTAGCCAAGCTGGTAAGCTCTGGGTTCTGAGACTGTCGCAAGCAGAGGAAGAGTCCTGATGTTGATCTCTGGTCTTCACACATGTGCACGTGTGCACACCTCACACACACACACACACACACAGATTTCCCACATTATTACAATCAGTGTTACTTGATTAGAATCTTTAATGTTGTACTGGCATTTTGTCTTACTTACATGTGCCGTGATGGCTCATAATAAATATTACTGGGAATAATCTCTCCGTTCAATTATATCACAAATGATAATTTTATCTGATATCTAAAAATTTAGTCATGTAGTTTTGTTTGTGTTCTTTAGGTCTTGATGTATCTGGAGGATTTTTGAAAATTTTTATTTAACATTTTTATACAATGTATTTTGATAGGTTTCTTTTCCCTCCCCCAATTCCTTTCAGATTTTCCCCACCTCCCTACACATCTGCTTTCTTTTGGGGGGTTCTCTCTTTCTCTAAAGGAAAAAAATATGAAAATCAAAACAGACACACTAAAAAAGAGAAGGTAGATAAGGCAAAAATCATCAAAACAAAACAAAAAGAACACACAATAATATGGTGTCCATTTTGTGTTGCTCAGTACCCCTGGGATGAAGCTGTGTAGTTCTTGTTCGTGCTCTCAGTCTCTGTGGGCTCATCCATTTCTCAGCACTGTTGTGTCTAGAAGACAGTTTCCTCGGAGTCACCCACTGCCTCTGCCTCTTATAGTCTTTCTGCTTCCTCTTCTGCATGGCTCCCTGAGTCTCGATGGGAGAGGTTTGATGAAGACATCCCATTTAGGGCTGAGTGCTCCAAACTCTCCCTCTCTCTGCACACTGTCCAGTTGTGGATCTCTTTGTTAATTTCCACCTACTATAAGAAGAACCTTCTCTAATGAGGGTTAAGTGACACTCTGCTCTATGTGTACAGCCATATGTCATTAAGAATCATTTTCTTGCTCTGTTCTTTTAACAGAAAAATAGATTTTCCCCTAGGTCTATGACCTCTCTAGTCCTAGGTTCTTAGCCACTTGAGGAGTGTCAGGTATGGGTTCCATCTCATGAAGTGTGCTTTAAATCCAATTTTTAAAAATGCTTGGTTATTCCATAACATTTGTGCCACTACTGCACAGATGTATCACGCAGGCAGGTAGATCACTGGGTGAAACTTGATACTTACTTTTCTCCTCCCGTAGACTGCAAAGTACCATTCAGAACTATGAGCACTTGTCAGTAGGGGTGAAGCTTTCAGCTGGGCACCAGCTCAATTTCTTATGTCCAGGGACATAAAGAAGCTATGTCTTCAGTAGTAGGGCCTTACCATCAGGTTTTGGAGAGTAACCAATTGCCTTAAGCAACAGTTTGTGATGTTGGGGGGCAGATTATCCTATGGGACCCCTTTAGCCAACAACTCACCAAGATTTAATCCTTTCTAGGCACAGAAGGTTTTTTTTTTGTGGTAGCAGAAGATGTCTTGTTGGGGCACTGTCTCCTACATTATGTGGTGACTCCATTTAAATTCCTTTCATATGTGTATCTAGTTTAGAAAGCGTCTGTGGAATTAGGTGTGTATCTGGCTTTTTTTAAAGTTCTTTTTTGTGAGTTGTCTGTCTCCATATTCTCTCCTTTCCCTGCCTTCTCATTCCCTTTCCCATTTGCTCTTCCTTCTCATTTTTTTTTTTTTTGGTAGAATAGGTTTATTGTACCAGAGTCTATGTAAAATGATTGCTTACAAAGTGATGATTTAAAATATTTCAACAAAATAAGATCCTTAAATGAAGTCAGACATTGTGGAAACAAGTTCCCACATAGCCAATATCTCAAACAGAAACAGAACACATAAAACAAAATTTCAACAAATATTAAAATCTAAGTTCATCACAAAATACAATCTCTTTATCTTGTTGCTTTAGACATAAGAATTGGGTTCTTCATGCAAGGCCTCAAGTAGAGGCATTTGGATACCAACCCAGCCACAAAACCTCTAACCTACAGTTTGTCATGCCTGCACCATGTTAGGACTGGAGGCTAGCATGATCATCATCAGAGAGGCCAGAAAGACTTCATCCAGCAACAGATGGGAGCAGATGCAGAGTCCCTCATCCAAAGATTTGGTAGAGCTTGGGGAGTTCTGGGGAGGAAGGGGAGGAAGGACTGGAAGAACCAGAGAGGTCAAGGAGACCACAAGAACATGGCCCACAGAATTAACTGACTGGGACTCAAGTGGGCTCACAGAGATCAGGGAGCCTGTATGGGTCTTACCTTGGTCCTTTGCATATATGTTATGGCTGTGTTGGTCAGTGTTCTTGTGAGATTCCTAACAGTGGGATCAGAGTCTGGCTCTGGCTCTGGCTCTTTTACCTATGTTGGGACCCTTTTCTTTCTAGTGGGTTGTCTTGTCCAGCCTTGATATGAGGGGAGGTGCCTGGACTTTAATGTGGTTTGTTATGCCTTATTAGGTTGATTTCCATGGAAGGTCTGCCCTTTTCTGAGGGGAGGTGAAGGGGAGGTAGATGTTTGGAAAGGGAGGTAGGGGGAAGGGACTATGGGGAAGGGAGAGAGAAGCAACTTCAGTTGGGATGTAATGGATGATGGATGGAAATGTAAAAGGAACCAAACATTTGGTTCCTATGTTAAATTGCTATTTTTACAGGAAAACATTTACAATTTTGAAATGGAATAGCTTTATTAGCTCTCAAAGTATGGATTTTTAAAATTGTGGTGAGGTATCAATTTCTTTTAATTCATATATTTTAGCCGTTGTCTATATTTGTGCTATAGACAGACTAGATTTAATGAAAATCAATACAGAAAGATTTAACAGTATCAACTAATTGATAAGCTTTTCATTGTCATACTACAGGCAGCCATATGTGATGTGTGTGTGTGAGTGTTTGTGTGTGTTTCTGTGGTTTCCAACAAATAGCATATTAAGCAGACAGAACAATTGTTTAAAAACATGCTATATGTTTTCACTATAGAGTTAAGTGTGAATCAGGACCATCTCAGTGTGGGATGACTGTAAACAGTAGTACAACATAGAGAAGACTAGAGTATTTCAGGTCCACAGATTGATAACATCATCTGGAGTATTATAACAGACTGAATCAACTGAAAATAGAGCACCCAGATATCTGTGGCATTTATCTAGTTGTGACTGAAGGAAGCGGAGCCTCCAAGCTGTTTCTATGTCTACTAACATAACTGGTGACTGTGTAAGTCAGAGCACACTCTCAAACCAAAGGAAAGGGAATAGGAGAGTGAAGGCCATTTTTTTCCAAAGGGGAGGGGGTTTATTCAGGGCAGAGGGCAAAGGTAGGGAGAGAAACGGGAGAAGATGGTAGAGAAAGAGGAGGAGAGAGGAGAGAAGTGGAGGCCGGCCATGACCATGTGGAGAGAGGGGGAAGGGAAGGGAGGAAGAGCGAGGAGAAGCTAGAGGCAAGAGAGTAAGAGAGAGAGGAGGCAAGCAGCCTCTTTTATAGTACACGCCTACCTGGTTGTTGCCAGGTAACTGTGGGGAGGAGCATACCTGGGTGTTGCCAGATAACTGTAGAGTTGGAGTTTAGACAGAATGCTAACATTCCCACGTTTTGGTTTAATTAAAAAGAAAAATTAGAAAGAGGTGACGGTGAAGTAGGAATAGGGTCGTCGTGAAATCTGGCTACTTCCTGCTGGCATTGGGGGCGACGTGTCTTTAGGGGGAACCTAGAAGAACAGGTATGGGGGTTGTTTGTCTGGTCTTAGGAGAGCTGGCTGTTTCCTGCTGTCCAGGGTCTATGGAGCAAGCCATCTGAGAATAGGTCAGAAGGAACAGGTCCAGTAGAAGCAGCTGTGTGTGTGACAGGGGATGGAGCATCTGGAGGTTGCTTTTCTGGAGCTGTTTTGGATATGCCTGGACTTGACAAGATCTGGATGGTGCCTATTTGGTCCATGAGAGGTAGATCTGAGTGGGTTTCCTGTAGCTTATAAGTTTACAAAAGAGATAACAGCATGAGTTAACAGCACGAACAGTCTTTAAGATGAGCCTTTGTTGGATCGTATAGTGGAATGTTTTATTAGAGTTAGGCAAGTTTATAGGAACTCAGATAATATTAGGATAGTGGCATAGCAAGAAGAGAAAATATGAAGCATTTAATTGATGGCAACTGAGTTTAGGTAATGAGGTAACAGATAATATCTGTGAAAGCTTAGCTGTCAATGTAGTCAGAAGTCTGAGAAAGAGTAAACAATAACCTACCGGTTATATATTATTTTAAAAGGTGACAGAGTCCACTAGTCAATAGTTCCCGTGGTCTCCACAGTCTCTTGGGTGAAGTCAGTTTGGCTTCCAAGTGCAGAAGACGCAGGGCTTTCTCTGTGGAATGGATACACATGACATGAGAAATGACTTACCTTGGTTTAGCCTCGTCATTTGACTCAGGGCATCCAGTTTAGCTCACTGCGTTTGTTAGTGACTATATCGTCACATACAATCTAGGCTGTATCTTCTAGGAGTCCGATGTCCATCTTCTGAAACCATCTTGGGTTAACTGTTAGAGGCTTTGGGAATTAGGTTCAGAGGTTCCCTTATCAGCATCAAGGTAGGAGCATGGTAGCATCCAGGCAGACATGGTGCAGGAGGAACTGAGAGTTCTACATCTTCATCTGAAGGCTGCTGTGAGGAGACTCTGCTCTTCCTTCTCTAGTTTCCCTGTTATCTCTTTATTACACTAGATTCTATATCCCTTCCCTGTAAGGTCCTCTCCTTCCCACCGGTCCCTTACAAGTGACCTAACCTGTTGTTAGTCATCTTATATGTATGAGACCCTGTCTCCAAAATTAAGTTGGGTGGCTCCTAAAGTGTAATAGTCGAGGGTTAACCTCTGACCTCCTTGAGCAATGCACACATATGTACACCAGCACGTGCACAAATATGTGCACACACCTACACAGAAAAAAAGTGTCACAAAAGACTCACTGCTGCCCGGCCGTGGTGACGCACACCCTTTAATCCCAGCACTTGTGAGGCAAAGGCAAGCAGATCTCCCAATTCAAGGCCAGCCTGATCTACAGGATGAGTTCAAAACAGGGCTACACAGAGAAACCCTATCTCCAAAGGGGGGGGGGAAGCAAACCTCATTGTTTTCTAAGCTTATGAAAAATGAACGAATAAAAATAATCTGTGTTAAAAAAAACTGTGCTGTTATTATTTTAAAACTTCTAAGACACTTAGCCTTGATCTTAGATTGTGGTTGCTAAAGCCTGCTTTTTTTCTCAACTCTTTACTACATAAATGTGAAGATAATAAGCCAAGGCTAGCACTCACCCTTGACTTTTCCCTTCACACAACTACCTAGCAGGCACACCCTTTTCCTACGTGTGGCACTTGGAGGAAACGAATTTGGCCAGCTTTAAATATTTGTCAAGATACACTGGGCCCAACCCTTAATACAAAGTTAAATACTCAGCTTGCTTGTGACTCTGCAGAATTGATACCTTGTCACCCAAGTGACAAATTAAGTGCCTTGACTTCTGGAGAAATTAGGCAAGAAATTCTTGTCAGGCCACAGCCAGTTGAGGCCAACTTTAAGAATCATTATTTGCCACTGATCCTTTAAAAAATGATTTTTTACTGGATATTTTCTTTACTTACATTTCAAATGTTATCCCCTTTCTCGGTTTCCCCAGAAACCCCTTATCCCATCTCCCCTCCCCCTACTTCTATGAAGGTGTTTTTTCCTACCCACCCACTCCCGCCTCTCCTCCCTAGTATTCCCCTACACTGGGGAACCGAGCCTTCACAGGACCAAGGGCCTCTCCTCCCACTGATGCCCGACAAGGCCATCCTCTGCTACATATGCGGCTGGAGCCGTGGTATCACATCTTTAAGAATTAACAGAAAAACCAAGAACCCTGGCCACCTTACCTCCTCTCTTCTTTCTAACCTCGACTGTGTACCTCTCCTATCTATCGCCAGGGCACCAGCTCCCTCTTTCACACTAGACGGTACCTCTCTATGGCACTGAGGCAATCACACCTGCCAGTTTCTCCTTAGTACTCAGCAGACTGTAAGACTTCAGCAGATAGTTCAAACTTAACCTGTTTAATAAATAGTAATATACAAACAAAATAAATTTATCCTCCGTGTACTTAGCAGCAATTCTTGGAAATAATACTTTCTGCACATAAGAATCTGGTTTAAGCATCTATTGCAAAACCATAATCGAGTTCCAGTTTAAAATGCTTTCCTGAAGGTCAGCCTGATCTGAGGGGACACAGCCAATTTTCTAGTCCCCTGAGGTATAAACTGTACTCTCTTGCTATTATTATTATCATCGTTGTCATTATCAGCACCATTTTTATTATAAATTATCTTTCCCAAGAACACAAGGACAGCATTAACAGCTTGGTTATGTTCTTAGGTAAAAATGGTCCAGCTCTGGAATAAAGTGTCTCAGAGCCCCGATTGACATTTGGGTCGTTAATGCTGTTTTCTGTTTACCTTTTTTTCCACATGGAGGTCAGAGGTCACCGTATGTCTTTCTCAGTTTACCATGCTCATTTTTCTGTGACAGGGTCACTTACTGAACACGGAGCTCACTGATTGGGTAGGCTGTCTGGCCAATGAGCTCCCGAGTCCATTTGTCCCTCCGCCCTGAACCTCAGGCTTACAGACTTATACTATCATGTCTGGCTTTTTATGCAGCTGTTGAGGCTCCAAACCCAGGTCCTCATGCTTGTGACAGAGTGACTGACAGATGACTTACTGATAGGCGACTCCTCGGCTCCTGCTTTCTCTCTTTAAGGATCCTCCAAACTCGCCCACCCTGACTAGGACCCACCGCCCCACCGCTAGACCTGGAAGATTCCTTTTGAGTCTTTCAGCGAGCTTCGCCTTGAAGAAGAATCCATTTATGACAACTTTTGCCGGGCAGTGGTGGTGCATGCCTTTAATCCCAGCACTTGGGAGGCAGATTTCTGAGTTCAAGGCCAGCCTAGTCTACAGAGTGAGTTCTAGGACAGCCAGGGCTATACAGAGAAACCCTGTCTCGAAAAAAAAAAAAAAGAATCAAGTTGAGACAACTTTTAAGGCACCTCCCACTCAGGTAGACAACAAAAACATCTGCATATGTCAGGCAAGGGGTGACACCGATGGCCCCTTGCTCACTCTATCTCTAGCCTCCAGCCCATATCACCTCTGTAAGAGAATCTGTGTGTTTGTGTATTCTTTTTTCAGATTTAATTTTTTTATGTGGATGGGTATCCTGCCAGTATGCGTGTATTCCTAGTGCCTGTGATGGCCAGAAAACGGTGTAGGAGTTCCAAAACTGGAGTTACAGATGTCTGTGAGCCACTACATGGGTGCTGGCGACAAATCCAGGGCCTCTGCAAAAGAAGCGCTTGGTTGCTGAGCCATCTCTCCAGCCCTTCTACGGGTTTTGTTAATCATTGTCCTGATCTTTTCTCTGAGGTATCAAGGCCCCACAGGGTATAAATATAGGGCTTGAATCTAAGTATTTGTCCAGGTTTTTCATAGAGGAAGGAAAATGCTCCATAACAAAATCCAGTAGCTCCCAGTTCTCACCATCTGACACTTTAATATCTGAGCTTCCTTTCTCCATGATTTCCTGTCAGTGCTGAGAGTCTTCATCTCATAGGAAGACTGTGCGCTAGCTCTAGCAAAGGAGGTCTAAATGAGACCAGGGGCCTAGGTCCCGGTTCTACGTAAATCACAGGATTTCTCTCTGAGCCACGAGCACAAAGAGCATCTCAAACTGTTTCTACCCACAACATTTTGGTTGTGGCTGCTGATACCATCTTCTCTCTCCAGCCCCGTCCTTAGTTCTCCAGATACCAGGTGTGCATTCTGCAGTTCAGTTCTGACACAAAAACTCAGTTTTACAAACCACCATACCTCAGATTCTAAATACCACCCCAAGTTGGCACTGAGACTCTGCCTCAACTCTCTCCACCTCAAGTACTGAAGATGGAACCCAGGGTCTTCTGTACGACAAGCAGGTGGTCTACCAACAGCTGTGCTATCCTGAGTACCATCCTCAGCCCTTCTGACTAATTTCAGGAGTTCCTGAGACACCCTGTGATAATTTGCTATAGTGATCTACAGAACAAAAAACAAAACAAAACAAAACAAAAAACCCTTCTGCCTGCTATTGTCTTTTTATTATAAAGGACACAACCCAGGAGCAGGAAGAAGGAAGAGATACCTAAGGCAAGGCGTAGACAGGGCTATGGGTGTTAGCATTCCTTCTAGGCTTTGCCCCACAGTTACCTAGCAACAGCCAGGTGTTCTTGACTCAGTATAAAAGGGAATGTTGGCCCCCTCCTCACTCTCTTTCTTTTTTATTCTCTTACTCTCTCTGTCCCTTCTCTCCCCACCCCCACCCCCACCTCTCTCCATGTGCTCATGGCCAGCCTCTACTCTTCTGTCAATCTCTCTCTCTCTCTCTCTCTCTCTCTCTCTCTCTCTCTCTCTTCTCTCTCTCTACTCCATTCTCAACTCCCTTCTCCATGTCCTAAATAAACTCTACTCAACACTATACCTGTTGTATAGCTGGTACCTCGTGGGGGGAGGGAGGAAGATGCCTCAGCATGAGCCCACAGAGGCACCCCCTTCAATCTCTCCATACCATGCCTCTACCAAACATATTCTGGTTCTTTCTTTCTTTTTTATGAAACACAACATTGGTACCAAGACTCATTCTCTGGGAGTGGTGATTTTCATGAGTTTACCCAACAGGAAGTTCTTTAAAGTCCCTCATTCAGAGGTTTTCAGGCCAATGCCATTACAAAGATATGACCGAGCCAACATTTGCCAATGATTGTGGCCACTCCCGGAGATAAGGCACATGATGTGAAGTGGGAGGCTGACTTTTTGGCTAATCAAATGCTCTTAGAGTCCTTTGAGGCGCCAACTACTTTGTTAGCATACAAGAGATACCCTTATCAAGAGTTTAAGGAGTTATGCAAATAATCATAGTAGAAGCCTAGATATTTATTTATTTTTATTAAGCTATAGCACCTTACCTCTTATTTCACAGTAATGCCTGGCCTCAGGGTATAGATAAATTTCAGGCACTCATCATTAATATTTATAAATGTACATTCAGACCTATTATTTCTAGGTCAGTGGCATCCATACTTGCCTGAGAGGTGAACAGCAGTTTGTCATGTGGATCCCACCCAGGAGGAAATCATTAACTACTCTCAGCCTTGCTTCCTTTGCCTGGTTTGTAAAATAGGAGAGAGCTAATTTAGCCTACATAAACCTTCTGTAAATCTCAGATAAGACCATGAATGTAAAGGTGCTTGGCTAACTGAGTAATGAACTTTACAAAATTAATGTACAAGCTGGGTGTAGTGTTGTACACATTAAATCTCAGCACCTAAGACACAGACACAGGCTGATCTCTGTAAATTCGAGACTAGTCTAGACTAGATAGCAAGTCTGGATAGCCAGAGCCATACAGGTTGTGTGTGTGTGTGTGTGTGTGTGTGTGTGTGTGTGTGTGTGTGTATCATGTGAAGGACAGAAGTTCACCTTGGTTTGCAGTAGTTGTTAAAGTTCGGTCAGGATTACATTAAGAAGAATCTCTTTCATTACACTCATTGAAAACCTCTAATCTCACTTGTTTCTTCCTCTCACTTGTCTCACTTCTGTTTTTAAAGACATGCGGAAAGATTTAAAGCACCCACTGGCTGTAAACGCCCTTCTGAAAAAACAGTGGACTTTGGGATGCTGAGATGCAGATTCTTGAGTTATTAAAGTATTTAAAAGCATGATTTCATTTCATAATACATGAACAGAGATGGGAGATTCAGTTGGCCTTTACCCACAGTTCTGAGGAATTATGTTCCAAATTCTTAGAAATTTCTAAATGCTACACCAGGTTAACAAGCGATGGACAGGAGGTTCCGATGAGCAGTAAGGCTCATTTATGTCGCTCCTAGATCTAGCCACTGCCCTGCACAGCTCAGACCCCAAGCCAGGAAAACCCATCATCAGCCTCCTGCTCAGAAAGGACTTTGCTCTCAACTGAAAATTCACCATCAGAAAGGTATAGATGGCAGAACAGAAAATACTGTATGGTTAATAAACAAAAAGATGTGACATAGCTGTAATGAAAGAACCATCTGATAACTGCTTCTGGGAGATGATTTCACAAAGAAGGGCCTTAAGTTCCTGTATGAAGAAGATCTATTGGGAACTAAAACATAAAACAAAGAGAAGAAATCCTAAGAAGATAAGTTAGAATGGAAGAAAGGAGCTTCCCACTCCCAAATGCCAAGGTGATGTGGAAATCTTGAGATTGGCATTTCCTTGTTCAAGTTCAAGTCATGAAGCACGTTCCTGTTCCAGATGTAGTCACGTCAAACAAGACCAGCAGTGCTCTGTGTTGTGTCTTTCTGTATTCGATGCGTGTTCCGTAACCAGTGATGGTTTGGGGCTGTCCATGCTGACCAAAGAGATGAAAAACAGTGGGTTTGCCCTGAATTAAAGTACTACAGAGAAACAACTACAAATGGCTCATTATAGGATGTTAGAACTCAGGGTAGAGAAGGCCCACCTGGCTGAATTTGGAAAGTCACCAACAACCAGAAAAAAACAATTTTTTTGTATGTGAAATTGGATACACTTGGAAAGAAAAGAAAGGAGACAGGACAGGAGGGAAGGGAGGAAAAGGAGGGCAGGAAGGGGAGGGAAGAGGAGGGAGGAGAGAGGCAGGAAGGGGAGGAGAGGAGGAAGGATATTAAAAAGAAAAGTTTGCAGAAAAGCATAATTACCTCACAAACACAAAACTCATAAAAGAAAACCCTTCTTGTCTCTATCCCTCCATCTCTCTACTGAGACATCAGGAAGCACCAGTACCAGTAAAATCTCAGAAAATACAGAACGGAAAGGGTGGGAGAAATCCCTTTAGGAAATAACAGTGACTCTGAAGAGGTAAGTCTGAAAGAAAGAAACCTTCATGAAGAACTTTCTAGTGCTAAAGAAAATTCTTCGCTCCTTCCCTCCATCCCCCCACTTTCTTCTTCCTTCCTAGCACTCAGGGTTCAACGCGAGGCCTTGACTGTGCTAGGGAAGTTGTCAACTACTAAACTACATCTGCATCGCTCCTTGGTCTTCTAAAACCAAGAGAATTCTGGGAGGACTAATACATGGAGCCATTCTTATTATGACTATAGGTTTGAAAGCCATCAACGTAGCACCAAGAAGAGAGAACCTGAAAGCAGAGCGGGGAGCAGGGAGCTTTATTATGGTGTAAAGAAGCCAAAGCAGAGGTCTCAGGAAAGCTCACAAAGGGAGATGAGCAGAGTCTCAGTGGAGAGCGGAATAGAAAAAAATGACCCGAAGCCATGGCACAGACACAAACTGGGGAGGAAGGACTTACAGGATCTCACAGGAGAGAGACTTATTAGGTGATACACATAACAAAGCAAGAGAAAGACAAGACCAGGTGAAAGATTCACCTGGATATCTTTAGCAAGGACTGCATTATGTACCGTCAACTTCCCAATATAAAAAAAAACCTCTATTTTAAAAAGGGATGCTTCTAGGGAAGTTTCTGCTTGTAGGAGATGGCAGCTAACATGAGACCCTCACCTGGTCGTCATGTGAAGATGAAGAAACCCTGGAGTGCTCAACCCTGAATAGGATTTACACATCACACCCTCCATCTAAGTCCAAGGAGCTTCAAGGAAGAGGAGTGGGAAGACTGTAACAACCAGAGGTAAGGGAAAACTTCCAGGGAAGTGTTTTCTGGACATAACAGGGAAGTTGTACATAAGAACTCACAATTGTGAGAGCATGCATATGACTTACTTTAGAAGCCACACCAAATACCACCATGGGAGGGGTTGAGATGGGCCTGAAATTCCACCACTAGCAGAGGAACGATTGGCATTTGGTGCTTGCTGGGATAAGGAGAGTCAGTTTTCTTAAATGGTGTGATCTGTGATCACAAGAGTAATCAAGGGACTCTGTTTATTGTCCTGCATGTTCTTTGACTATCTGGGTTTATTGTCTTGCTTGTTCCTTGACTATTTGCATCTATTGTATTGCTAGTTCCTCAACCTAGAACTGACCTTAATACTTGCATATAATTTATATGGTATAAAAGCAAAAAGGAGGAGGAGGAATGGGATAAGGGATTGATGGGGTTGGGGGAAAAGGGGAAAGGGGATAGCATCTGAAATGTAAATAAATAAAATATTGAATAAAAAAATGATGTGATCCATAGTAGGCTGACCACATCCAAGGGCAGGCCCCACTCCCAAGAGTAGTTATGTAATAAAACTGATCTGGGGAGTTTCAAAGAAAAGCAAAAAACAAAAAGAAGAAAACTTGAAATGGGTGAATAGAGATGCAAGAATAGATCTAGGAAGAATTGAGGGATGGGCACATAAGATCAAAATACATTGTTAGAGATTCTCAACTAAAAAAGTATGATTCTTTAAAAGAGACAGAGTGCCTTGGAGATGATTCTTAGATTTCTGGCTTGCACATCTGGATGATCAAAAACACAGTTCTGAGAATGGGAAAGAGCAAACTCATTGATGGAAGAACTCCAGTTTGGAGCTGCCTGGCATACCCACCTCTGACGTCAGACAAGTTCCTCTGTACAGGATGCTGGAGCTCAAAGGTGCCGTTCACAGAGACATTGTGGATCAGTTGCTACCTAACCCATTTCTAGTGGCAGACTCACCTCAGCACTGTCCCTTCTGGACAATCATCATGAGCTTGTGGCTCACACACAGAACAAGAACTTGGCAGTATAATGGCTCATTAAGAGACACTTCTAAAGCAATCTTTGATAAATGAAACAAGTCACTCGACTCAAAGCCCAGAAGCCACTCCTAAGGTCATCATGCACCTTCCATGGAAGAGGCCAAAAGTGACATGGGCATTAAAATATTCTTGAAACTCTGCAAGGCGGCTCTACTATTTTGACTAGTCTACAAATAAAGGAGCCAAAGCATAACATTTCAAGCATTTCTCAAGACTACGGAGCGTTAGAATTTGGCTAGTTAGCAACACCCAGCACTAGAGACCAGATGTGTCTGACCCCTCTAACGTTTTCACTATTTGCTTTGGGAGTATTGTTCTGCATAAGAAGATAATGTAAGAAGTTAACAATGCTTTCTTGCCCTAGAATATGAACTGAATCTCTTCTTTCCCAAGAGGTCCTTCTTCTCTTCCTCCTTCCGTCCTTTCTGTTCCAGAGAGATGAAGAGACATACAATTCGGTTCTTAACCCGAATGTTGCTTTTCTTGAGAGCACATTTGGTATTCTCGTAACTGAGCTTCATGTGGTAAACAGACTCCTTGGCAAGGTTGCCTTCGAGGAGAGAGCCATCCTCAAGCACTGAATGGGAGGGAGCAAGTCCTCAGGCAGCTGTTGTTCTCATCAGTGACTGATGCTGCCTCAACTCTGAGGAAAGGGTAGCTCTCAGGCATTAGCTCATTACTATTGCAAAAGGAGCTGAGCACACCCTCCTGTGGCTCCTCTAGCTCATTTTATTAGGGTGTAAGCAGGTTTCAAAACGAAGACAAAGTCAGTGTACAAGCCAAAGACTTAACAAACTTGTTTGAAATTGGTCATGAAATTGTTCTTAAAGTGTTTTCTCGTATAGCCCACTCTGGACTTTCTCAAGTCAGTTTCAACTCAGCACACGATCTCTTTTACAGCCGTTCTCCCTATCGTATGTTTTTTGTTTGTCTGATTTGTTTTTTGTTTGTTTGTAGACCAGGTATCGCTGTTACCTTCTCTATGTAGACCAGGTTGGCCTGGAACTCACTGCCTTTGTCTGGCCTCCAAGCTCAGGGATTACAGCCACCACACCTGACTTAGAAATTATTTTAATAAAAAAATAAATAAAATGTAAATGGTAAAAAAAATAGAATCCTATCACTCCTATGTTCCTTAAAAAAAAGAAAGAAATTATTTTAAAAGTAGAGGCAGAAAGACGGGACATGATGAAGTACATTGCTTGGGTTGAAGAAATCATTTATTCTACATTTTCTGGTCGGACAGTATAGAAGACACTGATCAGCTCAGGGACTATGTACGTTGTCAGGCTGTCCTTCCTCGTTTGCTCATCAACAGTGAGACTTACACCTGTCGCTGGGTATCCAATCAAGGCACTGTTTCTTTCTGTTATATACTGAACTGCTTGGAACACTCCCATGCTTTTATCATGTCCCCCACCATAGACGTGCAAGGGTTTCTCTACGAGTGTGTTATGGTTTAGATGACAGTATCCTCCATGGCCCCGTATATCTGAATACTTGGTCCCCATCTGGTGTTGCTCTGGGAGGTTGTAGAACCTTCTGGATGTCGAACTTAGCTGCTGGTGTATGGACATGAAGGTGGGGTTACATTCGTGCTGAACACTCTGCTTCCTGGCTGCTACCATGTAACTAGCCACCTCATGCTTCGACTGTCCCAGCCCTGTGCCATATCTTCTTGTCATGATGGACAAGGGAGCCAAGATAAGGTCTTTGTCCCTGACTTTGCTCCTGTCAGGTACTCAATCACAGGAGCTAAGAGAGTGGAACTGTAGAATTCTCAAGAAGAAGAGTGTTTATGCTACATTGTTTTCTAAAGTGGTTGCACCAACTTACACTCCCATGTGTAGCATGCCCATTCTTTTTTACTTCATGTCTTACTCATACTTTATTGTTAAACTACAAACTTTTTGAGAGTCTCATTGGCTGGCTATTAATAGAGCAAAATTTACTGTCTTTTGTGATTTTTTTTAAAAGAAATTTTCCCACAACTATGTCATTAAATTTAAAATTAAAGGAATATCAGTGACCAGGCAATGGTGAGGCATGCTTTTAATCCCAGCACCATGGAGGCAGAGGCAGGCGGATCTATGAGTTCAAAGCCTGCCTGGTCTACAGGGTGAGTTCCAGGATAGTCAAAGCCACACAGAGAAACCCTGTCTGAAAATAAAACAACAACAATAACAAAAACAAAACAAAAAATGAAAAGAAAAGTTAATGGAATTTTAAGAGAGAAAGAAGTGCTTTCCTATTCCATGCTAGTGAGACACACTACTGTCTTGTTTTAACCAGTTTATATTTGTTTTAAAGATGTATTTCTTTTTGTTTTACATACATGGGCATTTTGCCTACATATATGCATGTCTGTGCACCATGTGCATGCATTGTCTGTGGAGGCCAGAAGAGGGTGTCAAATCCCAAGGAACTAGAGTCTCAGATGACTGTTAGTTCCTCTGTAGATGCTGGGAATTAAACCCAGATACTTTGCAAGAGCAATGAGTGCTATTTAACCTCTGGCTCATCTCTTCAGCCTATCATTATATAAATTTGCCTTTCACATGTAAGTTTTGCTGCACCCAGAATTTATTTTTATGACATGTATGAGGCTGATCAATTTTCTCAGCAGCATTCATTCAAACATTCACTCCTCCTGTGCTGAGTTAAGTCTCCATACACATGCATGGATTTCTTTCTTGTCTTCATATTCTCCCCATCAGTACGTCTTTGAATAGGTAGCAGTATGACACTATAAATCTTCATATCCAATGGACTGGAGACCAAGTAAGTGTCTTGTCTATTCCTAATGTTTTGCATTTCCACATGAATTTTAAAATGAATCACTGTTTAAATACACAATCAACATTTTCATCAGAATTGTATGGAATCTGAAAAATAATTGGAGAAAGTTAAATCTTTACAGGAATGCCTTTTAACCCACAAACACTGTGTGGTCCTTTATTAATTTGGGCTTTATTTCCTGTCTCTCAATAGTTCTAGAACTTCTAGGAGATTTATTGTGTTAGGTTTCTTGTAACTTAGCATTTCTTAATGCAATCAAATTTTATCACATTGTATTTTCTCTTGGTATTTTTATAGACACACAATGAGTTATATTAATGCTGTGTCCAATAGCCTTGATAAACTTAAAACTTTGTTGTTAATGCTAATAGTGTGCTCAGTGACTAGCTGCTCAATCTTTATACATTTTGCTTCTTTGCTTGTCTTACCCTAGTGGCTGAGAGCAGCAATGACTGTCCTCCTTCATTGTGTCTTCAGCGTATCAACACTTGGGTCATGCCAACACCTCTAGTTAAAGCTGCTAAGAAGTAAATAAGTTGCTCAAGATGAAAAAATGTCTAAGTAGCGGGACCGTGATTGAACCTTGATTTAATCTATGTCCATGTATCAAAAATAGGGAATAAAATTTGATTTAAAATTCAGTCAGACCCGTGACACACATAAAAGCCTTTGAGTTCTACAAAAACTTGAGAAAGTCTTGAGATTTACTCCAAAGGACAAAGATCTAATCCTTCTGGGAATCACCTGCCAGCTCCCTGCTGCTCACGGGATGCTGCTGGCTCTGTGGTGCTCACAGGAAAAGTCCCAAGGCTCACCAGCCTGCATTTCCATATTAACATCTAGCTATTCTAATCCCAAATGCTTTCAACCCTGGGGTCCTCACTGTTTCCCAAACTCGTTGTAACATTTTTCCTGATCTTTTGACACTAAGTGTTCATCTTTTCTTCAGTTTATAAGACTTCAAAGCTGTTCATTAATCCAACTAAAAAATTATCAAGTTCCTATGATGTGGCACAAGCTGTGGCCAGCATCGGAGACACAACAGAGCAGAGAGCAGGCGGGCACCTCCTTTCTCAAGGGCTCAGAGAAGGGCAGCTGGGATGGGGGAGACAGTAGTGCTCTTGAGTTATCTTTCCATTTGCTTTAAGGTTTTGGTGTGTGTGCTAAATTGATCATTTCAACTATCTCTTTCAACTATCCTCTTATTAGTTGTATTCATCAGGGTTCTCCAAAGAAAAAGAGCCAACCTTCTGGAGTCAACCTTCCTGGAGAAGGAGAGAAGGGGCAAGTAGAAGGGAGAAAGAGAACAAGAAAAAGAGAGACAGAAGAGAGAGAGTGAGAGAGGGCAAGAGAGAAAAAATAGATCATTACCTAGTGGTACATGCATAGGTCACAATTCCACCATTAATTCAGCTAAGGAATATATAATGCAAAGATTATTTCTTTTTTTATTCTTTACACAAAATTTTAATTGAAAAAAATTTCAACCAATATATTCTGATCATGCTTTCCCCTCCCTCAGCTTCTCCCAGATCCTATCCTCTTCCTTATTTACCCAACCCCATGTCTTCATGTCTTTAAAAAACAAACAAAAATAATAAGAAACTCACATACATCTCACAAAATGAAAACAAAAATTTATAAGTAAAAGACCAATAAAGCAAAAGAACGACCAAATAAGGCAATATGAGACAAAAACTCCCCCTAAACAGCATTGAGTTTGTTTTGTGTTAACCATCTGGGACTGGTTATAGGGCCTATCCTGAAATACGGTTAATAGTCCCAGTGAGATTCCATTGGAGAAAATCATTTTTTCCTTTGGAAGTGGGCATCAATTGCAGGTAGCTTCTCAGTTAGGGATGCGAGCCCATATCTAATTTCCCACTCTCAGTGCTGGGACCCTGTGTGGCTTGAACCTGTGCAGACTCTGTGTGTGTTGACACAGACTCTGAGATCACATGCACATCAGTCCTGTACTGCTAGAAGGATGCTGTTTCTTTGTCATCCATCCTCTTTGGCTCTTAAAATCTTTTCACCTTCTCATCTGCAGCGTTTCCTGAGCCTGAGGTGAGGATTTGATGAAAACATCCCATTTTGGACTGAATGCTCCAAAACCTCTCACTGTCTGTGCATTAACCCATTGTGGGTCTCTGTGTTAGCTCCTACGTACCACAAGAAGCTTCTCTGATAATGTCTGAGAGAGGCATTGGTCTATGGGTGTAACAGAATATCATTAGGAGTCATCTTGTTGCTATGCTTCTTTAGCAGAACAATACTATTTGGTTTTCACCAAGGTCTATCCAGTCTCAAGTTTTTGGCTACTAAAACAGTGCCATGGATGGTTTCGACCTCATGGAGTGGGTCTCAAACCCACGCAGAGAGTAGTTGGTTATTCCCACTGTGCCTCCAGTGTCATAACTTGCAGGCAGCTCACCACTATAATCTCAGGGTTTAAAGCTGGACTAATGGTTACCTCTCTCCTCTAACTGTGTACAGAGTACCTTACAGTACTGTAAACAAGCTAGTAGGGGCAGAGCCTCTAGTTAGGCACTAGCACAACTTCTCTGTTCTCCGTGTTCAGCGAGATATGGAAGTGTTGTCTTCAGCAAGAGTGTCACCATCGGCTTGTGGAGAATGGCTGATAGCCTTGGCAACTGCCTGAGGTGTCTGGGGTTTCCCTGGAGCCATTTTGTCACGATTCAACTAGATGTAATGCATTCCCGGTTCCACTTGTGCATAAGATGTTTAGTGGAGCATTGTCTCAGCCACTGTTTGAGACTCTATTTAGATTTCTCTTATATATTTTTATATTTTAGGAAGCTTCTACAATAGTAGGCTACCACATGGCCATCAAATAACCCTCAGTCTTACTTATCCCTCCCCATAGTCCCTCCTTTACTTCCCCCCATTTTAGTTACTATTCTACTGCTGTGAAGAGACACCAAGGAAACTCTTATTTTTAAAAAGCATTTACCTGGATGCTTGCTTACAATTCTTGAGGGTTAGTCCAAGATCATGATGGCAGGAAACAGACAGGCATGGCTGATCTGCAGACAGCAGGATGAGAAATAGAGACTGGGCCTGACATGGGTTTTTGAAACCTCAAAGCCCACTCCCCAGTAACACACCTCCTCCAACAAGGCCACACTTCCTCCAACAAGGCCACACCTCCTCCAGTAAGGCCACACCTCCTCCAACAAGGCCACAACTCCTCCAAGGCCACACCCCCTAATCCTTCTCAAATAGTTCCAATAACTAGAGATCAAGCATTCAAATCTAAGAGCCTATGGAGGTCATTCTCATCTAAACCACCAAACCTCCCTTTCCTTCCCCTTCCCCATTTAATCCTCCCACTCCAGCCCTTATCTTGTCTTTTCATAATAATAATTGTATTTTTCCTTCCTTGAAAGATCCTCTTTTCTCTTACCCCACCTGTTCCTTACGAAATATCTAACTTCTGTGGTAATATAAATCCTAGCATGCATATCAAAGGTTTAAAAGCCTATATCCACATATAGGAGAAAACCTTCGGTATTTGTCTTTTTAGGCTTGGGTTCACCTCATTCAGAATGCTTTTTTCCCCTCACCCTCAAATTTCATAATTTCTATTTTTAAACAGCTGAGTGATATTCTATTTTGTAAATGTACCACATTTTCCTTATCCATCAGTCATCCCGACATCTAGATGTTATCAGTTGATGGGTATCTAGGTTGCTCCCAATTTCTGGCTATTATAATAAACTAGCAAAAAACCCATGAATGGAAAGTGTCTCTGTGGTAGGACGTAGAGTCCTCTAGGTATATACCCAAGTAGATCTATTCCCAGCTTCCCAACGACCTGCCACACTGATCTCCACAGGGACTGTACACGTTTGTGCTCCCACCACCAAGGAATAAGTGTTCCCCTTCCTCACACCCTCTCCAACATCATCTGTCACTTGTGTTATTGACCTTCATCATTCTGACAGGTGTGAGGTGGAATCTCAGGGTCATTTTCATTTGCATTTCCCTGACTACGGATTTGAACATTTCAACTGTCTCTCTATTATACATGTTTCATCTTTGATAACTCTCTGATTAATTCTGCATCCCATTTTTAAAAATGGGTTATTTTACAAAGCAGAGTATTTCTTTTGAAAATGATAGAGTTACTATAATTGTATTTAGCTATCTATTTAGACCTTCTCCATTAAAAGCAATTATCACATAATAGTTTCTCCAGAGCAGGAATAATCCTCAGCTTTCCTACAAGGTAATACCAATTTAGAAAGTTACAGGAGGGATGCAGATATAGATTACAAATGTGGATTTATCTCTGCTAAACTCAAGAGTGACTCAACGTCAGAAGGCTGTACACTGCCATCTAGTGGAGCGTGCAGGGAAAAGACATTTGTGCCCTTCCATATATTTTAACTAAGGGAACAATCCAGTCAGCACAAATAGATCCCTCCATACTGGGGAAAAAACTGGCTGGAATTTATAAAATATTTTGCTATACAGCGGGCCATAGTGGATATACCATTGAATTAAAAGTCTAACGTATGAGTGCTAGCTTTGAGGTCCACTATTCCTAGCTACATGCTTTTTAGATGAGTTCCTGCTCTAAGCTTGTGAACATTTGTGAAATGAAGCAGCTACGTTACACATTACATTAGCGTTTCTGAAGCAACAGGTTTAGCACACTAAACCTGGTGTCATGGGTTGTTTCCAGACTTTGAAACATCTGATTATAACAACAACAAAATCGGCATATTACAAGTTCTGCCAAACTTTGTTTTGCTAAAATGTATGTATGAGTCCATGTGTGTGTGCATGTGTGTGTGCATGTGTGTGTACATGTGTGTGTGCATGTGTGTGCTTCCTGTGTCACCCTGTAAATGTTCTCATTTCCATGGGATCTGTAGAAAAGAGGGAGTAAACAAATGCTCTCAGGCCACAGTTCTACAATCCCAGGATTCTGTGAATTTTGGATAATGCCAATTTGTGTTTGCCAGATTTACAGAGAGATGGCTGGCAGACCGTCTGCTGATGGGTGGATGCTATGTTTTGTTTTTCTTTTACTAAAACTCAAAAGACTGCAATTGAACAGATGGCAATATTTGCCTGTTTTCTTTTACTTGTCCAGAGGTGATTGCCCATCTGGAAATTCAATGTTTCTCAAAACAGTGTGCAGGGCTGTAGGGGGGAGGTGCTGATACTAAAGTCTGGCTCCCTAATTGGCTCTTGATTTAGTCAGTAAAAGAGGGGGCAATTGCTAGGTGGAAGGGACAGGTGGGACTTCCAGGTCCCAGGGGGAAGAGAAGGGGCTTTTTGGCCAGACTTTGGAAGGAGAAGAATGAAACAATCATAAAAGATCTCGGGGAAGTTAGAACTAGCAGCCTCTGCCACAGGTGGATAGCCCAGGAGGTCGGCGGAGGCTGGTTGATACAGGCTAGCTGATAACTTTAGGGCAGGAGATTCTGTGCCCAGCAACTGTGCTAGCTGACAAGTTCTAAAGTAATAAAGCTGTCTGATTGATTTTCATTCGCAGAGCAAAGGTGGAGAGAGAGAGGAGAGAGAGGGAGGGAGGGATGGAGGAAGGAGGGAGGGAGGAAGTAGGGAGGGAGACAGAGCCACAGAGAGACAGAGACACACAGAGAGAGACAGAGAGAGAGACAGAGAGACAGAGAGGCAGAGTCCATAATGGTGGCTTGGGGAAGCTAAGCTGAGAGGAACAAGAGGAAGCTAGGAGGAGCCAGAGTGCAGGCAGCAGCTCCAGGCCCGTGGTCCCAGGCAAAGTGTAAGCGGGGAAGAACATAAGAGAAGCCGAGAGTGAGCCAGTGCCCAGAGTGATGCTGGTGGCAGCCCATCTAGAAGCTAACAGCGTGGGCCACCGTCCTGGGCAAAGACGGAAGAGTGTTTTTATTATTACATGCCACACAGGGCCATCTGTGTCAGACTCACCTGGAGTGCCTCTTAAAGTGCATTCTTTAACTTCCCCCACTGCTAGTACTAACAAATCAGAACACAACCCCTCAAGCTGCTGTCCTGCAGGGTCCTCAAGCATCCTAGGTGGTTGTTACAGATCCTAAAGTTTGAGAAGTATTTTTCATGTTCAGAATGGTGTAGCCCAGGCTAGCCTTCGACTCACTTGGTAGCCAAGGATGACCTTGAATCTGATCTTCCTGCCTCCACCTTCCAAGAACGTGGTTTAGAGGCATGCACTACTGAATCTGACACAATAGAGTTTTTGAGGAAAAGTGAAGTTGATACGCGCCTACCAACATTCTACTGTCCTTTCCTTCTAGCTCCTAATGTCTTCCCTAAAGAGAGAGTCTTTGCTCATTCCCATCTCAGAAGGAAAAAGAGAATCAGGCATGTGAGAGTGCTGGTAATGTTCAGGTCTAAGGTCTACAACACCTAGCACACTGCTTGAAACCAAATAAGATTTTAACATACTAAGCCGTATTTGACAGTCATTGCTCTTATGCGTAATTTATACATATGTGATTTATACACCTTATAGCTAAAGTGGGTCTTATAAACAAAGCTCAAATTCTTTCTCTTCTATGTCTCCATTATCAATGCTTCTGAGTATTTGTGGTCTGTGCCATAGCTACTGAAGACACAGTCCTCAGGACAGCATAGCAGCTCTGCCTAGAAGAAGGCTAGACACAGATTATTTATGTGGCTTGGTAGCTGATATTGTGATTTCAACATTTGAGTACTCAGTAGTAGAGACAAGAGGATCATGATTTGGGGGCAGTATAGCAAGTTCCTGGCCAATTTGGTATACACAGCAAGACACTACCTCAGAAGACCAGGGACTAATGGTGTAGCTCCATGGTAGAGTGTTCTGAAAGGCCTAGTGTTTGTTCTCAGACACATGGGAGGAAGATGGGAGGGAAGAATTCTGAGGATCTACATAAGGATGTAAATTATCTTCATTACATGAATATTGCTCCCAGGCTAATTACATGTATGTCAAAGTTTAGGAGACATCGCTCTTCAACTGCTTTACAAATGCTAGCCATGAAATAATCGCCCAGTGGTTAGAGCTAGGATTTCCTATGGACCTTAGGCTGGGCAGAGACTTCTATGAGCTCCCAACACTTCTAAGTTGAAAGCCTAGTTTGCAACGTGTTTGAAGGCAGAGCCTTACGGGGATCAGTTTTATGGTTTTCATGAAGGTATTGTTGTCTCAGAATGAAACGTCCACCATATGCTCATCGTGTGTTTGAGGCTTAGTCCCCAGCTCTGGTGCACTATTGTGGGAAGTGTTAGCAAACGTAGGAGGGAGGGTGTAGTAAGAGAAAGTGAGTTACTGGTGCTATACCTTCAAACTGCATAACTTGACCTTGGTCCCTCCCTGGTCCTTCCTTTCTGTAAGGTGGCAGCAGCCTCTACCACATGCCCCCACTACCTTGCTGTGCTCCCTTGCCTCAGGTTCCCCCAGGTTTGCTCACTGCATTGAAAAGTCTTACTTACACTTGAGGTCCTGGGGTGGGGAAGAGACGCCAGAGGACTATGGCCGTAGGAGGACATGAAGAGAAGGTAACAAGCCAGGAGAAAGGTCTTTACCACGAAGCAAACCTTCACCATCTTTATAGTTCATCTATAAATATAGATGTTTAAGGAACCTTGAGAAGTGCCTCTGTTTGACTCACATACTCTGTGGTGCTTTGTTGCAGAAGTTTGAGCACTAAGCCAATTAATTGCAAGGAACCATCCTCTTCAAGCCACACTGTTCTTTCTCTCAAAAACATGGGATGGGGTCTAATTCTCCTGTGGCCTGGGTAGAAAAGCTCAGAGGAAAACACAGAAGAGAAAGTGAAATGGGGAAGAGAGAGATAATTTTTAACAATCTATGTAGTTATCATAAAGGTTCTGCACTGAATGAAGTGCCTGTATGTGAACTTTGTGTGGAAAAACTGAGAGATAGCTCAAAGGAAGCATGAAGTCCTCGAGACAAGGAAATGTGTAAATCACGTTGAGTAGAAACAGACAGAACCATGAAAGGCCCAACCTAAAATGAGAAGGACACGAGGACAAGTGGTGGCATCTTCGTAATTGGTGATTGGAGAATCCCTGAGTTACCAAAATAGATATTGTCCAATATTGTCATACATTATGATGTCATACCTCACCCCCAAAATGTCACCACTGTCCGTGTCAGGGAAGCTGGAGTCTACTTGGGGAGTTGTCTAAATACATAGGCTACAATGTAAGCCTTGAGGCCTGAGAGAGATTGGTATATTTGATCCACCTGGAAAATGACAATAAGATGAAAAATTATTAGGCATATGGAAAACTACTGAAGACCCAAATGCATGTAATTACAGGATCCATTATTAGATTAAAATACCAGAAATACACATTGCAGGTATTGATAGAATCTTCAATAAAATGGTTTGGGTTTTTTGTTTGTTTGGTTGGTTGATTGGTTTGGTCTTTGGATTTTAGTTTTTTGGTTCTTTTGAGACAGGGTTTCTCTGTGTAGCCCTGGCTGCCCTGGCTGGAACTCATTCTGCAGACCAGGCTGGCCTGGAACTCACAGATTCACCTGCCACTGCTTCCTGAATGCTGTAACTAAAGGTGTACATCACTGCTTGTCTGTCTTGAATGTTTTACCAATGTATAGATGAAATCAGACCTGAATCTATCGTTTCACAAAATTTAAGTCCAGATGGCTTAAGAAACCTCAGTGTGAAACCTTAAGTGCTGAAGTTTCTAGAAGAAAACTACCCTACCACAGATACATGTTCAGGAAAGGGCTTCTTGAATAACACTCCACTTGCTCAGGAATTAAGGCCAACAATTGACAAATGGGACTTCGCAAAACTAAAAGGAAACTAACAGTAAAGGAACAACCAATGGCATGAAGAGGAAACACAGAGTAGGTATGGATCTGCAAAGAATTCTCACAAGAAGGAATAAAAACAGATAAGAAATATCTTTTGAAAAGTATTTTTTAGGAGTGTTTACTATCCTATGCAATTGGGGTCACACAAATTAAAAGGACTTTGGGGGATTTCATCTTACCCCAGTCAGAAGATCATGACAAGAAACGCTGGAAAGGATGCTGAGAAGGGACCCTCACTCACTCTTGGCTTGGCTGCAGACTAGTGTAGCTGCTATGGAAATCAGTGTGGAGAATTCTCACAACCTTCCGGTATGTCCCAACTAAACCACTCCTTGGCGTAGGCCCTAAGGACTCAGTCTCCTAATACAAACATAAAAATGCAAGATCATGATTGTCTTTTGTAAGGGACTAGGGTGGATACATGTATGTAGGTTTGCATACGTGTGGGATGCCCATGTGTGTGCTTGCGGATGCCCAGAGGTCAACCTCGGACATCATTGCTGAAGAGTCGTACATCTTTATCCTTTATTGTTTGTTTTTGAGACAGAGTCAGAGACAGTTAGGCCAGGCTGAGTGACCAGGGAACCCCAGGAATCGCCTGCCTCTGCCTCCTCAACACTGGGGTTACAGGAATTTCACTCATGTCTGGCTTTTTACATGGGTGTTGAGGATCAAACCCGGGTCCTCATGCTTGCATACTTACCAACTGAGCTATCATCTCTCCGGGCCCACAGTTTGTCTTCTCCAAATTCTTTTAAATTTCCATTTATTTATTCACTGGGGGTGGCACAAGTGGAAGTCAAAGGACAACTTCCAGGATCCAACTGGCTCCTTCCCCCATACGGTTTCCTAGGATCACTCACACTCAGGTCATTGGACTTGGTGACAAGACTCACTCAAGCAAATTTCCAACCTGCAAAATTACATTTTAAAATTTTAGTCTAACTGTCCAGGCCCCAGTGAAAGACTCTATCTCAAAAGAAACAAACAAAGAAAAAGAATAAAAACAAGACTCTTCAAGAACAATATCCAAGGTGCCCAAGGATGATCTCTAGGCACCCACAAGCATGCACACACACACACACACACACACACACACATACCCCTTCATACATGTATCCACCCCATTGCCTTACAAAAGGCAATTATAATCTTGTGTGTGTGTTTTGTCACCTTTCTTTCAGCGCAGCTTTCCTCAAATATCTGATTGTCTTTGTTCACCTGCTCCTCGGTTAGAGCAAGGCTCTAAGGCAGTAGACAGAGCTCTGAGCCATGGGTTTCATCAGTAGACATTAGGAGGCCCTTCTCAGCTGGGAAGCTCCGGGACCATACGTGATGCGGTGTGCCAAGAACAACTTGATCTCTTAATTTTAAGGAAAACAAGAAGCCAAAGGCATACCGATTGAAACAGGAAGACATAATTCTCCTCTGTTAAACTGGCAAACATTGATGATAATGCCTACAGTTAACAAAGACACAGGAAGACAAGACAGTAGGCATGCAGTTCGTGCTAGCTTCCTGGAGATTGTATCAGCCACGCTTGTGGAAAGTAGAAGAGGCATGGAAATAGTTAGCTTAATGACTTAATAATAAGTAAAAGCTATACGGGCAAACAAACTAGCTGCATGATAGATGGCACATTGAATATGTATGTAGCCCCACAGTGATTGAACATGTAGTCCCACAATGATTGAACATGCATGTAGTCCCACAGTGATTGAACATGCATGTGTAGTTCCATAGTGATTGAACATGCATGTAGTCCCACAGTGATTGAACATGCATGTGTAGTTCCACAGTGATTGAACATGTATGTAGTCCCACAGTGATTAAACATGCATGTAGTCCCACAGTGATTGAACATGCATGTAGTCCCACAGTGAAAGTGCTGAGCTGAACATTTGGTTTGCCTCCATGATTGAACCTTCCCATCTTTCTCCATTCTTTCCATCCTACTCCATTACAGACCGCATCAAACAGGTCCCCTGGCTCTCTAGATTCACTTGGACGAGGCAGATAAAAAACATTATCAAAAGACAGATGGCTTCTTCAAAGTGTGGCTCTTCCTTCTGGGGACTTGCAGCCCAAGCACCTTGCTGGGCTGTAGCTGGGAAGCGGTTATATTCAGCTAGCTCCTGAGCAGCGTGTCTTTCAAGGAGATTCTCTCCCCATCCTCTCCCATTCTCAGTCAGATCTAGGGACAGTATTGGCCTCCGAGCTGCTAGCCAGGCTGCCCCCACATTCCTTAAAGCCTACACTCTCTTCAATCATTCATTTCAAGAAAAGCATCTATTTCCAACAATTTTATCTCCCGATCATGTTGCCTCCAGAATCAGGTTTCTCTGCTATTCTGTAAAACACTGTATGAGTCTGCCATAGTCAATACCCCGGTGAGGAAGATTCAAATTGTTTCTTAGTGAGGAGATTGACCTCTGCCCAAAACCCGGTGTGTGATCTCTCAGGCCTGACCACAGGCAATTACAGAACACATGGGAAAATTCTGCCCTCCCACGCCAGTCTTGGGGTGCAGCCAAGGTACTGAAATCTCAGACAGGAGTCATGGTCAAGGACACAGCTGGGCTCTTTCGCATCTGCCTTCTTTACTCCGGCACCTCTTTGGAGGGTAGGGCGGTTCCACCACCCCCGCAGGGGCTTTTCCCAGTTACAGGCAGGAGGCATGCCTGGGGATCCCTTTCTCCACTCTAATCCAGCACTCAGCTTTTCCTACCTGCATCTTCTTTCTGGTCCCCAGATCCTAAAAACATCAGAACCCCTAGTTCAGGCTGGACCCACTGAACCCCAACCCAGCACTGTTTGGTGGCAAAATGGGACCGTGGGAAGCCTGAGCTTTCTCCTGGTTCATATCTTGCTTAAGCCACAGGAGGCATTTTAGGACTGCTACTTTACTGGGAGGCTCACCTCTCTTTGGTGGCACTTAGTTTTTTAAATACTTTGTTACAGGCACTAGTAGGTACATATTTGTGTACAGAACAGCTTCAAGTTATTGAAACACATTATGTTCAGGAAACTTTTACTTCAGTCAAGTACAAAGATACTGTGAGAAGACTCTGGGGTAGAAGAGTCTCAATGTGCCAGAAGAATTGGTTTTTTTTTAAGCCTTAAAACAGCCTCTAGATTTCTCATAGTTGGGGTGTGTGTGTGTGTGTGTGTGTGTGTGTGTGTGTGTGTGTAGTGTGCACATATGTGTCCAGGTATGCACCCCAGGAGTATGCATCAGAAACCAGAGGAAGGCGGTTCTAGCTCTCTCCACCCTACTCCTTAGAGACCGGCTCTCTCCCTGAATCTAGAGTCAGGCTGGTAGCAGCAAGCCTCAACAATCCTCCTATCCCTGTCCCTGACAGTGCTAGGAGTTACAGGCTTTCACACCCATGTCTGGATTTCAAACTCAGCTCCTCACGCTTGAACAGTAAAAGATATTACTCCCCGAGCCATCTTCCCAGCCACCTTTGGTTTATCACTGTCACCATCACCATCATTGTCACCATCATCATCATCCTCATTGTCATCATCATCATCATCATCAGATTTATCTATTTACTTGGGGGAAGGGAGGGAGGCACATGCCACAACATGCATGTGTGGGTCAGAGGACAACTTGCTGGAGTTGGTTCTCTCTTTCCTTCAGGTGGGGCTCAGGGATCAAACTCAAGTCTTCAGACTGGGCGGCAACTGTTTTACCTGCTGAGCCATTCAGCCACTCACCTGGATTTTTTTTTAGATTGATGTTTTTATTTCATGTATATGAGTACGCCATTACTTTCTTCAGACACACCAGAAAAGGGCATCAGACCCCATTGCAGATGGTTGTGAGCTACCACGTGTTTGTTGGGAATTGAACTCAGGACCTCTGGAAGAGCAATCAGTGCTCTTAACCACTGAGCCACCTCTCCAGCCCCCTCACCTGGATTTTTAAAATGATGTTTGTTTCTAGTAGTCTTCACAGATGCTAGAAACATTCCTTCTTTGACAACGTTATGCTTGCAACTTTCAGGCCATGAAAAATACTTTGAATATAGCTCTCAAAGTTTGAAAGTCTATTAACCAGTGTTTTTCTTTTAAGACACTGAAATTCTGTCCTTACCTGGCAGGGAGGTACTGTGATCATCACGGTGGTCTTCCCACTCTGAGGCTTACCCTATTGCACTCTAAATCTGATACTTCTGCAATTTCCCCAAACTCGTGCATTGTGACCACATCATTTGTGGCACCACGGACAGTATTCACACCTTTCTCTGTGTATTTTGTTGTCTACGTTAGAAATTTTTGCATGGTACTTTGCTGCTTTTCAAAATAAGATGTTGAGCACTGTGACACATGTCTGTCATCCCAACTCTTGGGGACAGGAAGATTGTCAGCCATATAAAAAAAAAATCACATTGAAATGTGTGAATGCATTAAACAAGGCTTTGTACATGTATGATTTAATATTTCTAAGGGAACCGAAGGAAACAAAACCCATGTGTGGACATCATGTTACATGTAGGGGTAGTACACAGGGAAATAGGAAATCCTAGAAGTGGATTGGTGGCCAGGGCTCATGCATGCTTTGATAAGCACTGCCTAATTTCTCTCTGCAGAGATAAGAGCAATCTACTATCCCTCTGTCATATGAGCACTGTCACTGACAAGGAAGAATGGCATTTTGGTTTTGCCGATCAATGAAAAATGGCCTCTCAATGTAGCTGCACTCTGTACTCATGCAAGCATTGAATTATATGTTTAAAAAAAGAAAGCTCTTTAAATACTAATACAAAGCATTCTCCCAGAAGCCACAAGCAAAGAAAGCGGAGGGCAAAATTAGCTCAGCATGCTCACATTTCTGCGTAAGGAAGAAAACGTTTTGTCCCCACATCTATTTATATCTGCACAGAATAGCCTCAGAGAGGAAGGGAAGGCCTCAGTCTTTGGGGAGTCTGGTGCTGGGGGAAAGACAGGGTTTTTGTCATGCTGTTCTGTGTCTGGTGGCTGCTTTACATGTTTCCCTACAATCAGCATTTAAAAAAAAAGAACAATTTTGAAAATAAAAGTACATAAAACATTCATAAATCATTACAGAAGAATGGATATTTAATGACATGAGGAATGTTGGTATGAACTACTGGGAGAAAATAACAGCTTATTTAAAAAAAAAAAAGTGTCCATATAATCCAAAGCTAGCAACCGCATGCTCATAGGAAAGCATCCTGGGAGGGTATACTCAAGAGCTTCAGTGATTATCTCTGGGTAGCAGAATTCCTTTGTGAGCCTCTCCTCAGTTTCCAAATGTTCTGCTTTTAAAATATTACTTTCAAAGCCAAAAGGGAGTGTCAGCTTTGAGAAGCTATCCCAAATGGCTGGGGAGGTGGCTTGGCAGCAGAGTGTTTGCTTGGTATGCCCAAGGTTTTTGGTTCAGTCCTCAACAATGACAGAAACATGTCTCCACCTCTATTTATAAATGTACTGAAAAGCTCCAGGAGAGCAACATAAATAATCCCATAGGAATTGCTTCAAATAAAAGAAGCAGGGTCTGTGAGAACGCTCCGTGGGTGAAGTCACTTTGCTACCACAATTGACAACCTGAGTTCAATCTGCAGGGCCCACATGGTTAAGGAGAGACACACACACACACATTCACCACAAACACACACACATAATAATGTAATAAAAAATTTCAAAAGAAGCCACAGAAGAGTGCTTACTGCCAATTCCTCACACGCTCATGAAATGGACAAGTTGTGTGTTGCTATGAAGCCAAAAAAGCTGCTAGTTCAGTGTGCACAGGGAGCGGGTTATGATTGGAAAGAGGCATCAAATGGCGTTCTGGACTGCTAGACGCGCTCGTGCCTTGATCTGGGGATGGCGATATGAGCGTGTACATATCTCCAAGTTCCTCATTGTCTATACTTGAGTAAGCACTTTACACACATTGTCCTTTTCAAGGTACTTCTTGACGGATTTATGCCCCCACACAATAGGCTGGGCCCTCCCCATCAATAATTAACTAAGAAAATGCCCTACAGGCTTGCCTACAGCCAGATCTTATAGAGGCATCTTCTGAATTGCGATTCTCTCCTTCTGGGTAACTCTAGATTGTGTGTCAAGCTGGTGTAAGGCTAGCCAACACAATTAACGAGGGCATGCATACATACATCCACACACATACCATTTTCCACTCACCAAGCACTATTCTAAGTTCCTTTTCTCCATCGAATAACTTAATGAATTACTTACTACCTCTACTTTATAGATCAGAACTAAGAAACAGGAGTTGGAGTAACTTTCTGAAGTTGTACAGATGATAAATGGCTGGGCTCCTGTTTGAACCTGGCCTTTGGACTCCTATAGACTCTCACTACCAGCCTTTTAACCCAAGACAACAACTGAAGTAAACCCAGTGCAAACAGTGCTAACCTACCACTCTGATCATCTCCAGAACCCAGCACCCCTGTCTTCACATGGGAGCCTCAGATAACTTCAAACTGACAGACGTTCTACAAAAAATACCTAACATGAATTCCTCAATGCTCCACGGACATCAAAGATGAGAGAAGTGTGGAAAGCTGTCACAAACTAGAAGAGGACACTTTAAGAGCACAATGTGTCGAGGTACGGTGGATTTAAGAATACAAACACAAGTGAAAGCCTACGCCGTGAATCTGGAGCTCGATGAACAGCAGTATCTGAACTGTTCTTTAGCTGTGACAAATGCCTCTGGTAGATAAGACGTCAATTAAGTGAGAAGCTAAAAGGGTTCTCTGCACTCTTTGAGCTCTCCTGTAAGCATTACACTCCTCAAACAGGGCTCTTGGAGGAGAACCTATACCCACCACTTAACTAAACCAGCATAAGCCCTAAGTATACTCTAAGTATTAGACAGCATTTAAAAAAAATAAAACAACCAACTAACTTGGTTTTACTTTCTGTCTCCACCTATCCTTCCAATATTTCTTAGAGATGTTCTGCAGATGGACAGCTGGCATAGGATAACGCAGATGAAGCCAAGTTGGGGATTTCCTTTCTAAGGCAATCAATCTAACTCCTACACAAGGATTGAATTTACCTTGTTATTTGGAGAAAGTCTCCTGGGAGCTCCTTATCCTGAAAGGAAGTAAAAATAACAAGTGATTTGTCTATCTCCTTAAAGAAAAGAAAACATTTTTTTGAGATTAGCATATAATTTTATCAATTTCCTCTTCCTCACCCCCTCCCTCCCTTACCAAGTATTCTCAAACCCTTGTTCATGGCCTCTTTTTCTTTAATTTTTTTGTTTGTGCATATTCTTAAGTATAAAAATAGAACAAAAATACAACCTGCTCAGTCTGTATAAGACTTCTTGAATGTATGTTTTCAGAACTGACTACTTGGTATTATACAACCAGTTGGTGTGCCCTTCCCTAGGGAAGGCTATTTCTCTTGCCCCCAGCATTCTTTAGTTGCCTATAGTTGTGTAGGGTTGAGGCCTCTTGAGTTTCCCCCACTTACACTGTAGCATGTGTATGGGAGTCCTCCTTGTCTGGCACATGTGTAGGTGGCCATGTTGGTGAGACACAGGTCTAGCTTCTTCTGACATTCCTAGGAGATACAACCTCACAGCAAACTTCCTGTTCCTCTGGTTCTTAAAACATTTCTACCCACATTTCCAAAATGATCGCAGAGCCTTAGGAGCAGGCGATGTGCTATAGATGTATCAGCTGGGGCTGGGCTCCACAAATCCGAATTTTGATTGGTTGTGGTTTTCTGTAATGGTTTCCATTTGTTGTAAAGAGAAGGATAAATATTTAGAATGTAGTCAGGGATTAAGTTGGCTTAGGAAAGTGGTGGTTGTAGGTTCTCCTCCAACCATGACTTCACCAGCCCTGGGTAGCTGGCTAAGTTTCCAGTACAAGGCATGATTTTCCTATTGTTGAGTGGGCCTTAAGTCCAAATAAAGATGCATCTCCTTTTTAACTGACAAGAATGCAATTGGTGTCCTTACCCTAACCAAGAGAGTTTGCAAAGATAGATAATGGACAATGTTCAGTGGTGTTTCCATAGTTCCTGCCTATCACACTTATAACCACACAAAGCAGAGCTATTATATCTTTCCAGGGACTGAGAACAGCTGTGGGGTTTTATTTCCTGAGATAGCTGACACTTCTGAAAGCCAAATGAATACAGTTTGAGATGCTGACAGCAGGAACTCAGCTAGGTCAAGGAAAATCCCAAACTAGAAAAAGGCTTCACTACCCAGGAGACTCCTGAGTAGTGGAGAAGAGGCGGGAGAGCAATGGACTTTCCAGGCAGAACAAGAAGAAGTCACAGGCAAAAGCTTTGAGGCAGGAGAGTGTGAATGAACTTACAGTTTTGTAGAAATCCAATCAGCCGTACAATGTAAGTCCTGGGAAGGGGTAAGAAATGGGGCTAGGGAAGGAATATCTTAAATGAGCATCAGGACGTAGTTCAGGAAAGGGAGTCTAATTGTGAATATATCACTTATGCCCTAAAACATTAAGTGTATTCACAAGGATATACTGTAGATGGATCTGCCTTAGGGTGACACATAGCAGACAGTGAACTTTGAAGCATCCAGTGTCTCAGCAAAGCTGTATCAATGATAAAGGTCTACATACATTGAGATTTAGGCACATCATAAAATACCATTCATCAGGAAAAGCGAATAAGCTGAAGCTACACTATCAACATGGATGGATCTTAAAAACAGAGGGCAAGTCGGGAAAGAATACATAGGTATGATTCAATTTACCTGAGGTTCAAAATCAGACATGACTAAATAATACATTTTCCATTGCTACATAGGCGGTAACAGCTGATGAGGACAAAAAGGAATTGGCTGATCTAAAATTTTGGTGGCAGTCAACTGAAGAGAAGGAAGGGACATGAAAGGCAAGAAAAGAACCGTGACATCATTCACATGGACATTCATATGTACTTCATTGAAACACATCATTTCCTTAGACAAACAGTAGCTAATTACTTGATAACTATCAAAGGGACATGCACATGTTGTGTGTATGATACATTTCAGAAAGTTTACAAAAATATTTTTAATGGCGTTTTTTCTTTTTTAAAGAAATCTGATTTGGGGGATTAATATCCTGAGACTGCTAACTGTGTCACCTCAGACAATTGTCCTCGAGGTAATGCCCCATTATGATCTATAAAACTAGGAAGACTCCACCTCACAGAAGTTAATAGCTTTTTGTGTATTTGCAAGACTGGACTTCAAAACCAGGGCTTAACCGTCATAATATTCATTTCCAATTCTTATCTACCCAAATTCCCCTCCCACCCCATTGTGTGTGTGTGTGTGTGTGTGTGTGTGTGTGTGTGTGTGTATCACCTGGTTAGCCTTGTCAACTTGACATTATCTAGAATTAACCGTGAAAAGAATCTAGAGAGATGTATTGTCTAGATCAGATTGGCTTGTGGACATGTCTGTGATGGATTGTCTTGACTGTTAATTGATGTAGGAAGACTCAGTCCACAGTGGGCAACCCCATGCCCTAGGCAACTGTATATAAATGCTAGCTGAGAATAAACCTGCCTGCCAGCTGGCCAGCATCACCCTCCATAAGTCCTGCTGTACTTCTTTTGTTATAAAATGAGTTTCTTGGTCAGAGATAATGTTGTGTGAAGTCAAGCAGTCCTGCCTTTGAGTTCTGCTTTAATTTCCTTTAATAATGCACTGTGACCTGGAATTGTAGGCCAAATAAGCCCTTTCTCCCACAAAGTAACTTTGGTCATGGCATTTGTCACTGTAACAGAAATAAAACTAGAAAAGTAGATAACCTATATGTGTATAACTAATTATAATGTATATATGTATATGTGTGATATATTTATATGGTATATGTATATATGTATGTGATATGTGTGTGTTTGTGTGCACATTTATGTGAATATAGGTGTGTATATGCCAAGACACATGTGGCAGTCGCAAGTCCACCTTGGAGGTCAGTCTTTGCCTTCCACCTTGTTTGAGACAGGGTATCTTCTTTTTGCTCATTATTGCATATAGCTGGCCCACCAACTTCAGGGCATTCTCCTGTCTCTGTCTCTCATCTTGCTATAGGAGCACTGAGCTCAGCTTTTATATGAGTTCTGGGGATTTGAATCAGGTCCTCAGATTTGTTCGGCAAGTATTTTATCTGCTGAGCCATCTCCCTGGAGGCCTAATAGTGCTTCTGTACTTCCCCCTCAGGAACACTAAGGTTGAAGCAATGTGAAAATACTAACGATTCCTGGGACACAGTCAGTAAACTCTAGCTGTCCCATTTGCTGTTGTTTTCATTTTTAAGTTGGATTACACGGTGGCGTTTCCTTACAGATATATCAATATAGTCTGTTCTTCATCCATTAGTTTCATTATTAGAGCAGATGTTAACAGAAAGCTAACTTCTGATCTGTTTTCTCTCTCAGGAATAAAAATGAAAGTCTGATCTACATTGTAGTAGGACCCAAACAAAGGTCTTGATGTCCCCGTGACTGCAGACAGCTGCATCACTACTGTATTTTGCCATTTTGAAAGTACACATTTTATGGCATTTTAGTGTTCCTAAAATTGGAATCTCACCTTTTAAAAAAATCAATGTGCAATTTAACATTGTTGGGATTTCCTTCTAGAAACCTCTAATTAAAATGAAGCTGTGTCTTGTAACTGATTTTGCCCTAGGATTGAGGAGGTAAAGTAATTATTATGCTGTTTTCATAGCATGCACGACTGTTTTAAGACAAGAATAGCTAAGCTGCGAGGGACTGGAGTCCAGGATGTAGTGGGGTTTTGTCTTTGTTTTTTTGTATTCCAGCAAATCCACTGCAGTGATCATAACGTTTAAAAGGTTTGCAAGTTCCATTAATAACATTTATATCTTCGTGCACCTGCAGCCTTAGATACAAGGAAGTAGATTGCTTTGGCCCCAATTTGCTGGCTCTAACCCCTCAATGCCAAGCCTCAGGACTTAAGCATGCAGGCATAATATAAATGCTGTTCACGCATGCACGCACACAACCCCCACTCTGAATCTCCTAGTTACTTCTGGAAGTCCTCCCCACTCAGGATTAACTCTTCCATGTCCACTAGCCCTTTCAGTTCTTTTCTCTAGGCAGATAAATATCCCTGTACCCAAGCCACTTAAAGACACCTACTGCCACTCTGAACCCTGCCCTGACAGAACCCCAGCCTCCTGGTATTCATAGCCCCTAGATAAACTTTCTTCTTTAACTAATGGGTCATACATACAGAAACATGCCACTAGCTCCCTTGAATGCCTCTGGCCTTCTGCAGGCATTCCAGCAGCATGGACTGTGCCTCTGCCTCTGCCAGAAAGGCATGCCATTCAGGCAAAGTGTTGGTTAGGGAGGATAGTGAGAACCCAATAGCAATTTCAACTCATCAACTCCCTGCTCCCGTCTAAGGTGTCCTCTGTGTTTCAAGATCTTAAATAGAGAAACCTGTTATGCTCAGTTTTTTTCCTTGGCAGGGGCATGCCCTCTATATCTACCCGCATCTAATAAAGCAAGTCTTCTCTGACTCACGGGCCAGCTTTATCCACAGCCTTCTGGTATTATCCCCACAGCTTATTTTCAGCAATACTACCTGTCCTTTCCCAGTATGTAAAGAGGAAACTCGGGTCAAAACTTCTGGGTAGGCAGGATCTCTAGTTGAGGGTATTGCTTTGCATTTATATTCAAGAATTTTTATTACTAAAATGTAGAGATTTCTACACATGACAGAAATTTCTTCTTTAAAGTTCATTTACTTCTTACATTTGGAGGGACTTTTATAAACCCATCCCTCTTGCTGGGTAAATACTTCGACGTGTTTTTCTTGAATAAATGTGGGCCATTAACAGCTTCAGCCTCGTTATAAACACAAGATAGAAAAATCACAAGTTCCTGAATTGATGTTGTCTTGTCAGAACAGACTTAAGAATCTTGCAGTTTCTGAGGAGCCATTTCATGTCTTTTTATGTCACAGAGGTTATTTCACTGTTTGGAATTTTTATACCTTAAAAGAATAGCTTTTGGAAACAATTGATTAGGATCCCTGTAAATTAAATACATTGTTGTTTAATAGATCTGTTTCAAAATGTAAATGTTTTCAATATGGTTAAACATAAGCCTAATAAAACAAACTGTTCTTCTGTACCACTGATTCATCTAGGTTTAGATTAATAAAGTGAGAACACTCCAACTAGGAGCCTTCTTTTGAGATGCCATGACTTGATATGTGATCTGGAAACCAAAAGTCAGAAACGGACCAACTCAGTTTTGATAGGAGGAAAAACTATACTGCATCAAATAGAATCAAAACCAACAAAGAATTCATATTTTTAATTGACGAGTCAGGAAGCATATATACAAGGAAATGGACAGCAAGGGTAGTGATCAAAGCAATTTAAAGAAGGAATGTCAAATGGCAGCTTTGACCCAGTAATTTGAAATATCAATTCTAAATGATCAATGTATGGTCCACATTAGTTACTTAATCCAGAGGATTTAAAAAAAACTGTTAATTATCAGTTGGAAATGCACAGAGTATGGTCAGAGTCTGGATGTATTCTTGAAACCACTGGAATTTGAACAGGCAAAGGAGGGGAAGTCTATCCAGGAACAAAGTGGCATTTGCGCAGGTGTTGCTGCGCTTTTCATTTTCAGACCTGCATATATACAGCCAAATCCCACATCAGCCTTCATACTCTCAATAAGAACAATTATTATTTTTAATTTATTACTTATGATTATATGTACACTATAATTTATAATTATCTCTGATGTAATACAATAATAAGCACTGCTGGGTTGTGAGAAAGGGTTATTAAATACAAACTTGAAAGAGGGCTGAAGTTGCTTTGGATACAGACACACAGACAGGAGTATAACCAATTCCTGAAGTGTGTGGAGGGTTGTGTTGTGGTCCACAATGTAAAGCTTGCAGGGATGACTAGAATATCCAAGAAGATCACTAAGTCTAAGAACTCACCAAGGATATTCCCTGGGAACAGGCAGCCAGGCAAGGATCTATATGACACCTGACACATGCCGTCCCTGGATTAGACGTCCTGATTCCTCTGCCTATGAGTTACACACTCTGGATAAATTGAGGAAGTAATGGGTTGTCCTTTCAGACTTCATCTAATCGGCCCTGGTCTGCCAAGCAACTGTCAACCATTAATGTAGACTGACAATGCTTTCAGAATATGAATAGATGCAGACAAGAAAACACAACTGTAGTATTACAAATCCATGCTGTCTGTTGCAAATGTTTTATCACTAAATTCTCAAGGTGTAATAGTCTTTCCTTTCAATTAGCTTAACTCTAAAAGTAGAACCCAACCCAACCAAACCAAACTCCACTATCTTCAAAGTAAGCCAATTGTGGCTCCCCGGACTTACTTTTCTAATACTGCTTTGCTGCCTTCTGCCATTGTGTTACATACTACTGATTTCTGTGGTACTTTCAAATCCTTGGAGTTTCTTGGAGCCCCTTTGGAATCCTGGGCCAGGAAAACGGGAAGGTGGGGCATAGTCTATCATGAAGAGAAGTCAGGGCAAGAACTGAAGCAGAGGCCATAGAGGAGCGCTGCATACTGGCTCGCTCCTCGTGGCCTGCGAAGCCACCTTTTTATATAACCCAAGACTATCTGCCCAGGGGAGCCTGGGAATTTTGAGGTCCACACCTCATCTAAGTATTTATTTATCTTATATTTTGGTTTTCCTCTTACATTTCTGTTAGAGTAGCCACTTACTGATCTCCAAGGATTTGAAAACCACTCATGTGGTAGAAAAGGGGCGCCAGACAACTTGGTGTGACCACCTGGCCTATGTCCCCCTGCGTGAAGATAGGAAATGTCTATCGATAATAATCCGGGCTCTGCCTGCCTCACAAGGTCCTTGTGATGCAGAAATAATCTCCTGAAACACCTCCATAGAGGAGTCAGAAAAGGAGATAGATGTCAATGACCGCGAGCCCTTTGGGCCGGAAGTCCCGCCCCTGACGGGCCTAGTCCCGCGTCTAGTCCACATCCAACCCCTACCACCCGGAAGTGGATCCCCATAGAAAGCGTCCACTCCTCTCGACAGGACGTAGACTCGTCAGCCAGTGCCAGAATTTTGATGCCCAAGATATGGATCCATCTCATCTCGAATCCTATCCTACTGGCCAGAAGTCTGAGCCTGCAGGCCTAGATGTCAGTCCCACCAGCCCCAACTGTTTCTCCTCAAACCAAGGACTGGACTCTGTCTACCAAGAACTGGACCTGGACTCCCTGAATGAAGATCTTTCCTTGTCTTCTCCAGATGCCATGACAGAGACCTCTGCATCCACAAGTGAATCCCACCTAGCTTCAGAACCAGATCTGACGGAGGCCGAGCAAATGGAGCTCAAATCTGAGCTTACTAAATTGGAAGAAGAGATCTTAAACTTACGTGACCTGCTCGCTGCCAAAGAGAAGCGGTGTGGCGAACTCAAGAGGAAGTTAGGCTGCGTGGCCTTGGTTGGACTGAGGCACAATCTGTCCAAGAGCTGGCATGATGTTCAGGCCTCCAACACCTACATGAAACAGAAGACTTCAACTGCCCTGGCCTCAGTGGGTTCTGCCATCTGCAGGAAGCTTGGAGACATGAAGAAGTCGTCCACGTTCAGATCTCTTGAAGGGCTGGTGGGAACAGTCAAGTCAAGAGTTGCAGGTGGCAGAGAGCTCGGCGGTGGCCTGCTTCCTTCACCAGCGAGTGGCAATGATCCACACGCGGTTCTGGGGAGTGGATATGAAACTGTTGCAGGGCTTGATGAGCAACTGTTTTCTGTCCTGAAGCCAGAGTAAGCCCTTTGTTAGCCTTGCTTGGCTGCCAAACCTGTATATTTATATATATTTCTTCTTCTGTCATCATACTTGCCAAACAAAAACAGGCAACCAACCAACAATTGTAAAGCTAATTATAATTCTAGACATAGATACGGTCCAGTTGTGATAACGAGAAAACCCATTTCTGCATAGGTATTTGCTGCTCTTAAATGAGAAAGAAGCCCAAGTTCTATACTAGTTATTAATACTGAAGTTGGTAGGAGAAACACATCTCTATGTTAGCTTTTCTGTGGTTACTTTTAATGGACTCAGTAATGGCTCCAAGGGGTCTTAGACCAGATCCCAAACTCTTTGAAAGATTAGTCGATTAGAAGGCCAGTGAAATTTCTATCTGGGATTGGGAAAAGGTGTGAAGCAACCTGGCTAGATATTCTACACGCACCATTGTCTACAAGCAGCGGTTGATCTACAACCTTTATTTTATTACAGTGTGGGTGATGCAGTCCAATGACTCACATTTTCTGTACAAAGCCTCCTGTCCTCCATCTCTGTCATCGCAGCTTTTAAAACAGTCAAGAAAACTGTCCATCTTAAGGCTGCCAGAAAAGAGAAAAAAAAATATTAGCCACTAATTGTTACTCTAAAACTATACATTTTATAAGACTTTCATGTTTCAAAGTGGCCAGTTCAGCAAATCAACTTAGCTTTAATTCAGAAGGTTACTATTTTTGGACTCAAAGTGAAAATGCTAATTTACATTGTCTGTACTTTTGCTCTCTTTGAATATTAAAGTCGTGGTTTAAAGTTTAAGCCTTGAAGCAGCATGTCTCTGCCACCAGATGCGTCTTATTCTGCAGCAGTTGCCAATTAGTAATCACCTTCAGCTAAGGGACAGGAGGGACACAATGTATCCAGATTTAAGAAATATAAGCCTCCACTCACCTCCATCTTAAACATTTTGAAAAGAATGCCAGTCCCCTGTAATGCTGACTGCTATGACTGAACTAGCCTTACTGAATATACATCTCTTTTCTGGTTGACTCTAAACCTGCCTGTTTTTAACCTCAACTCAGAAAGCAGAAGAACCTAACCCTCCCAAGATCAATAGGAACCTTTGGAACTTGATCTGAATTTGTTCAAGCTTTCTTATATCTCATCTTCGCAGGAACTGTGTTTAGGTTTTGTTTTGTGTTTGTGTTTTGTTCCTTATTTTCCTTTTTCAAAATCCCCATCCCAGCAGTTTCCCTCTTTCCTCCCACCACACTGTCTGAGTAGGAGCTGGTATAACCTTGAGTCGCAGAAGCCCACTGTTCACTTAAGTACGTTTCAGTAACCTGTCATTGCCTACAAGTTGGCCCTTGAGTCTAAGCACCCGGTCCTTTTTTTTTGCTATTTCTTGAATGTTTCTCTTACATCCCTTTTGTTATCTAAAGTGAAACTAAATGCTGCTGTCAATGTAGAAGCTCTTGGTAAACTGTAAACCCATTGATAAATCCCAGCCCTCCACAGAGTCCCAAAGACCACGGTTTGCTTGGATTAAAACAAGTTATACAAGTCTTTTGCATGTCTATTCTTTAAGTATTATACTTATCAACTAAGATGGTTCTCAGTGCTGGAGAATAAAAGACAAATTAAAACAATAAAAAGTAAAAGTTGATCAAATGGGCAGCGATCCATATGACAGAAAGGCTTAAGTTGTGGACAGTCTTATCGATACTGTGGGCCAAACCTAAAATATATTCTCTTTTACTTAATAGCTCGAATGATAGAATTTTTTTCCAGATAATTATTTTTTTTGAAATGGGGTCTCACTATATAATAGCCCAGGCTATCCTCAAACTTGTGATTTACCTGCTCCAGACTTCTAAGTACTGGAATTACAGGCATGAGCCTGCTGTTCAGGATTTCCTTCATAGATCCTGAGAGGGGAAGCAAGGCAGAAGCTCAGGCAGGACTTCAGGCCGGTGAGTGCTGTGAGAACAGAATCTCAGGAGGCAGCTTCAGTAAGACAGCTCACTTTAGTTGAGGGAACAACGGCTATTTAAACCTTTGTTGGGATGAGTAGGGGTTATCAGGGTGAATGTATATCACATCATCGGCCAGGGCCAGAGAGTGCTTGGGTTGCCTCATTTGCATAAAGAGGAACTCCAGGCATTGCTGAACATGACCTTAGACTGGGAGAGGATGTTTAACCTGGCTACCCGGCTTTGTGACCTTCTCTGGTGAGCAAAGGCAGGAGTACAGCAATCCTACTCCTGCTGATCTCAGGACAAGATTTCTGGAGTTTGGACATACTCCACCCACTCTTGCTCCAGGCCTACTCCCCTGAATCCCACAGTTCCCCAGGTCCGCATGTGCCACTGTGCCTGAACACCCTCAAGAAATTCTCATTTCTATGACAACAGTAGAGCATATGTCCAATTTTGACAATGAGTCATTATCCTACCATGTTTAAGTTAAAGTAAATCTTCAATAAATTCTTATTGAAGTAATGGAAGAATATCACAAATTTAAATATCAAATCTTGGATCCAAGAGATTAACACCTAATTGGCTGACAGAATCTACTGGTTTTTTGTTTGTTTGTTTGTTTATTTGTTTTAGCATTTTAGGCATTCAAAGACAAACAAAACAGGCTTTCCTGTGTGTTAGGAGCTGTGCCTAGGCCCTGGAGATACAGAAGTTAAGTAGATATTGTCCATACTCTTTAGAAACACTCAGATTCTTGAACCATTGGATTGGGATTCTTGGGGTTATACTCTGGTAAGTGCCTAAATAGAGATGTGTGCCACAGACAAAGGAAAACCTCTGGAAGGCTGTGTTCAAGTCTATCTTGGAAGGTCAGTAAAGACTACATAGAGGCAGCCATGATGGCTAATGTACTTGGGAGTCTGAGGCAGGGGATTAAGAGCTTGAAGACAGCCTGGACTATGTCTGGTGTCTAGAGGGAAATGAACAAAGTTCACAAGAGCATAAAATCTTTAAAAGACTAGAATTTTGCCAGACAAGCACAATTAGCATATTCACATGGTGTGCAGAAGAATAGAGCCATGAAGGATTGCACCAGAAGACATATTTCAGGAAATACCTGTAAGTCATGGAGGCCAGAAAAGGAAGAGGCTGGTGATCGATGAGTGTAGGGAGGTGGCCACAGAATCACCAGCATGCAATCCTCTACAGCGCTTCAGGCAGTAGTACTTAACCCTGGAGGAGACAAGGCAGGAGCAGAGAGAGCACTTCAACTGGAAGGTATAGGTCACCAGAGAAGTACACTAAGAAATATTTATGAGATAGAATCTCCCAGCTGAGTTGCCAACATCCTGGAAGAGACAGATGAATACATTTGCAAGAAAATAAGAATTTATAATTATAAAATAGAAGTGGCATCTTCTTTTTGGATTTTAAATGGATTTCAGCATAGCTGTAACAGTGTGTGTGGCGGGGGGGGGGGCTGGTATAAAACACCTTCACAAACATGGGCTCAGTTTATAAAGGTTTTTCTCCACTTCCATTTTCCCCCATCTGCTTCTGCCACATGTTTTGGGTCCCCTCAGTTCTTTGTCTCGTGCACCTTCATAATCCCCTCTTAGACTTTTGGATTTTGTAGCTTAAGTATGTTCAACTTAAATTGATAATTTTAAGATGCAATTTCCAACAGTTTCTATAATATATATGTACACTCAAAGATTCCTGTTGCTAAGTTTGCTCGACCCTGAAAAGCACTGGCTGCAGAATACTGAACAAAATCCCCCGGGGCTTTCCACTCTCTGGGCTTGCATCACCCATAGAAGCAGAAGTATTAGATTAGAGAGTGGAGATTAGAAGGTGGCCTAAACATCATGGCCTCCCCCATCATATGTTGAAACCCTAACCGACATAAGGATGATACTGGAAGCCGTGACCTGTGGGGAGGTAAAAACGCTCATCAATATCTGGTAAGTGGGAACAAGGACACATATTTGCACTTTCCACTGTGAGAAAACACAATAAAAAGGCACCATCTATGGATTAAGAAACAGTTTGTCTTCTGCCTCAACCTTGGATTTCTTGACCTCCAAAACATTGAGAAAAATAGTTCTGTTGTTTATAAGCATTTACAATGTTTTGCTAAAGCAGCTTGAATAAATCAAGACACAAGAGTTGAATGCTCTGTCTCACGGGCCACATGCTCCATGCCGATGGCAAAGACAGGGCTAGATCACCAAGCCTTGCACGCAGTAGGATTATACATGCACTACATACCATGGCATCACTTTCAGAGAAATTCACCAGAAACTGCTGGAGGCTTCTGTAGTGCTTGCGTCTACTATGGGATCCATTAGAAATGGTAAATCCCAGATTTGAGGAAAACCTTTCATCAACACTCCATTTTTATATAGGTACTGAGAGGTAGGCAGTGACCACTGGTCCAGAACTCCACAAACGTTAGGTCATGGATCTGATGGCTTTACTCACTGAGAAAGTAATGATGTCATGCATTGATGCTGCTAAGGAGAAGTGCCAGTCATACCTGGGTTATAGAATCACAATTCTTGCAGGAACTTGAGTATAAGAAAAAAGGGCAAGCCATACAGTGTCAAAATGACTGTAGAGAGATGACTGGAAGGTAAGGTGTTTAAAAGGTACAGCAATTCTGTCTTCTGGCCCAGACACAAACTCCATTGACAAAATCAGTCTGATGACATGATTTAGGGACTCTGGAAACTACTGAAGTACTGCAACCTTAAGAGCAAGGCTTGGACTGTAAATTGTGGTTAACTTTAGTCAACTTTAATTCCTAACATCTGTGTATGTTCATTGAGTGCTCTGAATACACCCTAGAGGAGCTGGGTTTGGCAAAAAGGATGCTATCTTTCAAATATTGTACATCTGTAATTTGATTGTTGGTTGTTTCTAATCACAAATGTGAGCATGAGGAAATGGGTAGCCAACCCCATCTCCCCACTGTCGCTCTGGCCTCCTCTTCTGGCAAAGTGATTGATACCTGGGGTATTTAACAGGCCAGTGCACAGAGACCAGGGATGTAGTTCACTGGTGGACAAGTTGACAGGCATTGTCAAGACCCTAGAGTTGATCACCAGCACCACAAAGAGAAGGAAAGAAAGGGAGAAATGGTAGACTTAAAGAAAAATATGCAGGGGGCTCAGTGGTTAAGAGCACTGACTACTCTTCCAGAGGTCCTGAGTTCAAATCCCAGTAACCACATGGTGGCTCACAACCATCCGTAATGAGATTGGATGCCCTCTTCTGGTGTGTCTGAAGACAACTACAGTGTACTCATCAATAAAATAAATAAATAAATATTTTTTTAAAAAAAGAAAAAGAAAAATATGCAGAAAAAATAAAAACAAAATCACCAGAAAGTGTTATATTTTTTTCTTGTGTACTGGGAAGAGTACCAAGTTATTGATTGCATGTGTCCAGGGAAAACTTAATATATTAGGCTGATCAATAAGACAGGCTATGAGAATCAAAAAGAAAAAGTGTCAACAACCATGAAAGGAAATACACACACACACACACAGCATATTCAAAGGGTGACAATAAGCCAAAAGAAACTCCCTGAAGAAGACCCAGTGGAGGTTTACTAAACAAGTACTTTTTAAACAACTTTTCAAGTTTTCAAGATGCTCAAGGAAGTAAAGGGAGCTTGGGAGGAAGGCACAAGGACACAATGCAAGAAGTAGTAGGAACAGTGGTAACGCTATGGAAAACCTAAATGACAAGAAATCTGAAGTTGAACTGTTCTGTAAACAGAGTGAAAATGAATTGCAGAGATTCAAAGGAAGATCTGCCATGAAAAAAAATCTTTCTGAAGAATGAAATTATTACTGACTCTAAAGGAAGTGAAGAGAGCCCAAGGGCGGGATGTCATCAAGTAAACCAATACACACACTACAGGAATTCCACAAGAAGAAAGCATGGAAAAGGAACAGAAGGAGGAAGAAAGCAAAGGAGGAAATGCCATGTTGAGGCAAAAATCCTCAACAAAATAATTGAAAAAATTCAAGAGACTATTGAATACAATAATAAAGTTGGTATTATATTCCAGGGATTCAGAGATATTCAACATAAAAATAACAAGCATGAGACAGCATGTAAATAGAGTCAAGTATAAGACCACAAATCATCTCAATGCATGCAGAAAAAAAATCATTAGAAAGAAAGGAACAGAAAGGAATGGGCAAAGAGAAGACAATAGTCAAATAATGTTGAAAAGCACAAAAGTATGTACCTAAGATCAACAAACTTCAAAGTAGCTGAATTCTAAGACATTCACTGCAAGACACATTATCCTTAAACCTTTCAAACCCCAGAGTCAGTTGAAGACAGTAAGTAGGCAGCTCATTACATGCTGGGGATATAAATAAAATCATCAGAGATGTTTAATCAAGAACTCTGGAAGTCAGAAAGCCCCTGCTTTAAAAATAATATTAAGGGCTGACGAGACAGCTCAATGGGTAGCAGGGCTTGCTGCCAAGTCTAATAACCTGAGTTTGACTCCCAGAACCCACATGGTGGAAGGAAAGAACCCACTCCCACAAGTTGTCCTTTGACCTCCACATGCTTTCCATGGAGATTTATTCACTTACATACACCCACAAACAAAATAAATAAATGTAATTTTAAAAATACAGCAAACTCCCAACAAAGAAGAGCTCAGGAAATAATAGCTTTGATGCTGTACTCTACCAAACATTTAAAGAATAAATTGCAATCCATCTCAAATTTTAAAAAATTAAGAGGAGCAAACAGTCCTTAACTAACTCCTTGGATGAATGTAATCTTGGTACTAAATCCAAGCACACACACACAACAAACTGCAGACCAATATCTTTGTTGACTTTGATGTAAATATCCTCAGCAAAATTATGGCAAAATGAATTAAATAGTATAATTAAAGGATTATGTACCATGATCAAGTAGGATTTATTTCTGAACCACAGGGATTTGGCTCAATATGTAAAGCTTTATCAATAATCACCTCAACTGATGCCAAAAAAAAATATGCGTGTAACAAAATTCAATATCTTTCAGTGGTTTAAAAAAACTCAAAAAATATTAGGACTAAACTCAAATTACTCAACAAAGTAAAACTATATTTGAAAAACCAGCAGCAACAACGTGGAAGACTGAGCACTTTTCTTCAAAGTCTGTAGCAGAGTTTGAGGGAGTTATGGATCCTCTGAAGATAGCTCACCTGTTCACCATGAGAGAGAGAGAGAGAGAGAGAACACCATGATCAAGTTGATGTTATATTCCAGGGATTTAGAGATGAGATGTTTAACAGAAAAATTAATAGGCATGAAGACGAGTCGGTAAATAGAATCAAGTATAAGACCGCAAATCATCTCAATGTATACAGAAAAAACAGAAACGTTAGAAGTTGAAGCAGAGGGGGCTGGGCAGAGAGAAGAGATTGTCCGCTGTAGTTTGTACTTAGAAGAGAACACCAGAAGAACAAATACCATTTCAACAAGAATCCAAGGTCGCCAAATCCAAACTAAGGAGACGACTGGAGTTCCTTCACACATAAGAGCCTGAAGGCCGAGGAGGCCTGACCAGCGAGAGAGCTGGGGGATAAGCGCTGTAGCATCGACTGTTTGCTTCATTTTAAGTGGTGCCTTCAGGGTGTTTAAGGCCTCTTTCAGTTCTGGCTCGCTCTTGTCCTCACACAGGACTGGTGGGTTTGATAACTAAGCCTACTAAGCATCATCAGAAAGTCCCCTCCCTCTTAGGCCTGAGGACCCTAGAAAATAATTCTATGCAACCCCCTCCCATCACCAGCACCTCCTCAAAGCAGCTCAAGGAGTCTCCCTATGCTGCGCTTAGAAGAGCATTTTGAATGAACTCGCCCCCACTGTCATCTATCTCATTGTCTGCCACTTGAATTTTCACCAGTGTCCTCTGTATCTTTTGGTGGTGTGTTTTGGGGGTGAGGAATGGTCTCATTATGTGGCCTTGGGGCAGGGCTTGAACTCACAGAAATCCACCCGCCCAGCCCCACCCCCACCTGAGTGCTGGGACTAAGAGGCACCACAGCAGGCTTTTGATGGTATCTTAATTGTGGATGGTGCCTCTCAGGCTCCTTTAAGTTCTTTCCTTAGGCGGTTTGAGCAGCTGTCCCCAGCCCTGGAATTCCTGACCCTCCAGGAGGGTGTTTGAAACAAAGGAGAGCCTAGAAAAATCTCTTACCAGTTTTTCTAGCCCCTGCCTCAGCTCAGCTCCATTGCATTAGGGGAGGTGACGACACATGAACTCCTGCCTCATTCCCATCATGTTCTTACCCCAAACCTTTCTCTATCAACCAGCAGATCTTGACGAAATGTTTTTGAGAGCCCAAAACTAGGTTTCCCTGAAGGGTGAACAAACCAAGCATAGGTTACCTTAACTAGAGTTGACTTTAGTCTGTAGACCATATTTGCAATAGGAGGAACTAGCGCCTTAATGCTGTAGAGTATGGAGAAAGTTATATTTCACTTCAAAGGCCAGGGAACTATGGATGACTCTGTTTTTGTCTAGAATTAGAAGACAGAAACTCCTCTCTGATGGAAGAGGTTGTGGACAGGTTAGGGAATACAAAGGAGAGTCTAAAACTGAGCAAGAAAAAAATGTTATTTCTTCTCAGGGTGCTTCCCACCCTCACCCTAAACTCAGAGCCTTTGCTCCCATGTGTCCCCCACCTTCTTTCCAGTTATTATTTTTGGGGGTATGAGGATGTGCCTGCATGACAGAAGCTCAGGGAAGGCAGGGAATGAAGGGTCTCCCGTTGATTGGATTCCTCTTATGTATTTCTCTGTTAAAATGTTCTTCATTAGGTAGCTGGTCCTGTAGTTGAGTTGTGAATCTGCTACAGGGTACAATGGGTTGCACATACGTAGGCCAGCCACCAAGTGTGATTGGGTTGAAAAAGTTGCTAGAATCTTGCCTTTCTGATATGGGGCCAGATGGTAAAAGAGAAAGATACGTTGAATATCATTTTTTAGCACTGTTAGGTTCATGACACAAGGAAAGTTTGGATGTCCCTGAGAGTTTTCTCATACTACCTTTTTATTATTCTACAGATTAGGAACTATGTTCCCTGCCTTCTGGCAAAATCTAAAAGGGACTCTGAGGCCTCTGGTCAGATGAGGTAAAGAAAAGGTTTATTATCATTGTAAATTACAAATTTAAGTGTAGAAGTTTGAGTTGAAAGGAAGGTTCTTTTGTTTTGATTTGGTTTGGGTTTTCAAGACAAGTTCTTGCTGTTAGCATAAGTGCATCCCTGGTCAGCTAGAAACGTTTTTCCAGCTAGCTCTCAGACCTAGCAACGAGACACATCATCTCTAGGCAACAGCACAACGTCTGTGTCCATCACCATGGCACCCGCCACACGTCCCTTTGCGCATGTGTCATGTATGTCAAGGCCCGGATAAAAGACTCAAACCTCCTCCTCCTCCTCCTCCTCCTCCTCCTCCTCCTCCTCCTCCTCCTCCTTCTCTTCTTCTTCTTCTTCTTCTTCTTCTTCTTCTTCTTCTTCCTCCTCCTCCTCCTCCTCCTCCTCCTCCTCCTCCTCCTCCTTCTTCTTTCTTCTTCCTCTTCTTCTCCTCTTCTTCTGACCCTCCACCTCACAGATGCAGCCTCTACCAATTAAATCTCTCACTTGAGACTAGCAGCTGGTGTGATTTGTCTAGGATTGTGCAGAATATTCTAACATTGGTGCTGAGACTTGGATTTAGAAGCTTTCAGGTTCACATCTCCTGCTGCCACATTGAATTCCAGCCATACCTGACCTATTCACCCTACTGGTCTTTGTAAGCCTCCCCTGGTCCCAAAGGAGGGCTGTTGAGATCCCAGCCACCCTGTGGTATACTTAAGGATGGAGACACTCACAATCATGACTAGCCTTCTCACTGACCCTTTGTTCTAGGACCTCTACCCTTGGATGAGCTCTCTTCCTCTCCCACCTTGAGATACTTTTCTCTCTAAGCTTCTCTCTAGGGCACTGTTGGAAAAAAAATCCTAGGCTAGGCCTAGGCAAACCGTTCTCAGTGCTTGTACAGGGGGCCGAGCTGTCAGGCCTTGGGACAGAGGCTCTTGGCTGAGTGTACAGAGCCTTAGAGCCCTGGACTGCAGTCTTTCCTCACCTCAGGGACTCTGCAGCCACCTCACCCCCCCTTCATCCAGGGCTTGTTAAGACAGCCTGATGCAACATCTCCAAAGACACTTTCCAATTAAGATAAACTTTTTGTTCTACTCTGACTTGGTAAATAAAGGTTAAATAAAGGTAACAGTAAAAAGGTTAAAGTCTACTGCCTTAAAGATATGTTTAGAGGGTTTTTTTGGGGGGGTGTTTGTTTTTGTTTTGTTTCTTGTTTTTTGCTGTTGCTGCTGCTGCTATTAAGTTACAATGTTCTCTCTTTATTTGCTATATACACTCTAAAGCAAATAAACAGACACAGGCTGTCTAACTCAGATACGCTTAATAGATATTGGCTGTCAATCTTGTCAGAAATCTGCTAAATGTAACATTAAATGTTTACGTGTACTATGATAGACATAGACTCCCAAATCCTGACAGTTTACCACTCACTCCCCCAAGGTCTCCGAGAAAATATGGGCATAGCAACAAGATTCTACCTGGATTGTGGTGTGATAATCACTGAGAAACACTGCTTCATTACCTTGCCCACAGTCAGGGCTTGTCCTAAACTGTGGACAGAGGATACCCAGACAGTTAAATGTATCATATTGTCTAAGTCAAGGTGGGTCATTCTCCCACATTCCTACTCCACAGGAAAAAGCCTGATGGCCAGACTGACTATGCCCAAGTTGCCATGGAGACCACAGGGACCCGGAAACTGCTTAGGTAGTGGAGTATATATACACCAACCTCTGTCATTTTAATTAATACATGACACCTAGATTATAATTTACTCTTTTCAGATTTCTGACTACATTGTCAGCTAAGCTAACTGTAGCTTGACAGCTAGAAAACAGACCTAGTTCCTTACCTCACGGTACTCCACCTCTGTAATTAGCTCATTAGTCAGTTTGTTAACTGAAGACTACCAGATCTCTTAGCAAAAAGTAAGACAGGTTTGCCTTGCTCACAGACTTCATGATAAAAGATATACCAGTTCAGATGTAAGCGTTCTCAGATGTCACCTTCCGTTACTTCCTCATCTAGACTCAGTTTCCAGTGACTAAATGCTTCATATTTCCTCTACCTGCTATGTCACTGTCCTAACACTAACCGAACAAATTCTTATAATTTAGCCTAACCCTAATAAAAGATTCCACTATATGATCCAACTTTTATAATTCCAAGTTCAAATGTTAAGTTTCTTTTGGTTGCCTTTTAACTATAGACTTAAAGTGTTTTTAGTGCTAAATCTTAATTATCAGATATTATACTCAAGTATAAGTTTCCTTTGGTTGTCTTTTAGCTATAGACTTAAGGTGTTTCTCATGCTAGATCTATATGACCAACTATCATATTCACTAGGTCAAGGTTTTGAGTTTCCTTTAATTGTCTTTTAAATGTAAACTTAAAATAGTATGTATATATATATTTTTTTCTTCTAGACAGAAGGAAAAGGCCCTTCTTGCTTTTTCTGCTCCACAAAAGGTTTTTGTCTTTCCTAAGCTCATCTTAAAGACTGATCATGCTGTTAACAAATTTATCTCTTTTTTAAACTTACAAGCTACAGGAAATCCACTCATATCTACCTCTTGTGAACCAAATAGATTCCATGCAGATAAGTATACCTGCCAATCAATAGCCTAAGTTCCCACTTGCTACCTATCCCAGAGGGTGGGATTCCTCTCCTGTTCCCTGGAATTGGGACTTCCCTCACTTCAAAGGTACACCTTTTTACTCCCAAGTGTACTTAACGTTATTCTCTACCTCTAATGCGTGTGTGTTTGTGTGTGTGTGTGTGTGTTTGTGTGTGTGTGTGTTTGTGTGTGTGTGTTTCAGCATCTTGCCAAGTCCAGTGTTAACTCAAAATCTACATCTAGGACAGCTCCAGAGAAGCACTCACAGATGCTCCAATCTGCTCTAACAGACAGATGTTTCTACTGGACCTGCCCCTTCCTACCTACAGATAGTTCCAGAGACCCTGGACAGCAAGGAAACAGCCAACTCTCCTAAGACTGAACCAACATCTTCATCCCCATTTTCTTAGATTTCCCAGAGACATGTCGGCCTAAAGTCAGCAAGAAGTGGCTAAAGATCACCACAATCATATTCCTGCTTCACCATCGCCTCTTTCTAATTTTTCCTTTGTTAAACTGAACCAAAATTGAGGAATATTAGCATTCTTTCTAGGCTCTGCCCCACAGTTACCTGGCAACAGCCAGGTATCCCTGACTTACTATAAAAGGGGCTGTTTGGCCCCTCCTCACTGTCTTGCCTTTACTCTCTGCCCAACTCTTTTCTGCCCTTTCTCCTCTCCCTCTCTCTCCATGTGTTCCTGGCCAGCCTCTCTTCTCTCTTTCCCTCCCTACCCCTCCCCTCCCTCTCTGACTCTCTCTCCCTGCCCCCTCTCTTTCTCTCCTTGTCACTACTTCCTTCCAAACTCCCCTTCTCATGGCCTAAATAAACTCTATTCCATGCAATGTCAGTCGTATGGCTGGTACCTCAGAGGGAAGGATGCTTTAGTATGGGCCCGCCAAGGCACCCCTCCAAACTCACCATACTGTGCCTCTATGAAAACATGTCCTAAACTCTTTTCTTTTTCATAAAACACAACATTGATGCTGAGACTCGGATTGAGAAACAATATAAGGAAGCCAGGCATACCTGGCTGTTGCCAGGTAACTTTGGAGTGGAGCCTAGAAGGAATGCTATGTAGACTAGGGTGTCTTCAAACTCATAATTTTCCTACCTCAGCCTCCTAAGGACTACACAGGTGTATAATACTTGCCAACAAGGTAGTTTATTGGGGCTTTTTGATCTCAATCTCTCTCTCTCTCTCTCTCTCTCTCTCTCTCTCTCTCTCTCTCTCTCACACACACACACACACACAGACACACACACACACACAACTATTAAAATGTATCTAACGATTTAACACATGATTTAACTAGGCATAGTGGCTCACATCAGTGATTCCAGCACTCGGGAGGGAGACAGGATGATCTTTATGAGTAGGAAGCCGGAGTGAGCTACAAATCATAACTCAAAATGGCTGGAAAGATGGCTCAGCAATTAAAAGCACTTGCTGTTCTTGCAGAGATGTGAATTTGGTTTGAGGGGATCCTAAGAAATAAAAACCTTGGAAATGGAAAAGTTTCCATTCAATAGGAAATCCAGGGAAGCAGATTGGGAAAATGGGCTGTTAACCATTGATGACTCTGGAAGTTCTGAGCTTAGTCAGTCCCTGGAATTTTCTCAAGGCCTCGCCAAATATCATAAAACTAACATAGCAGCCAATCAGAAACAGACCTATGTAATTTTCCCGGCACCCGCCAATGAAGTTTTAGATTACCTAACCCTAAGTAAAGTTTCCTTTGTTTTCAATAAAAGGCTTTCACACCTTTATCTGGAGTCACCATTTTTGATAAATGGTTGACCCCTGCATGCTGGTAATTTCTGCAGAATAAACACTCTTTGCCTTTGCATACTGTTTGAACCTGGGGTCTTCCTTCAGATTTCTTCTTGGACCCTAACAGGTTCCTAGTCCCCACATCAGGTGGCTCACAACTACCTGTAACTGCAGTTCCAGGGGACCACACACCTTCTGGCATCCACAGGAACCTACACTTATGTACACATACCCTTATACAGACACACATACTAATTAAAAGTAAAATAAACCTAAAAAAAGGAAAAAAATATGCACATCATTTTAGTAAACTAAAATTTATCTAAACTCAGATTACAAATGTCAATTTAGCACCTTTAATGTTCTGTCCACATGGAAGAGACAAAGACAGACAGTGTAACTGATACAGCTGAAACTCTGGTCAATTCTGAAAAGATGCCACTGTTAAGTGAGCTCCTGCCTCTGTTTTCACACAGGTGAGCAACATACCATATTCGTGATATCTTGGGATAATCTTTTTGTGCACTGTGTAAAGGTTGTCTTTGTATTATTCAAATGTTGATTTCCGGCAAAGAGTTGAGTACAGGCTGGACTTTGGTATTGTTATTTTTATGAAGCATCACCTGTCTCAGTGTTTTGTAAACATTCGTCTTCATACCTTCTGATTGATCAATAAAGAGCTGATCAGCCAATTAGGTGGGTGTAAAAGGTTAAGATGGGAGAGGGAGGGGGGAAGGAAGAGAGGGAGAAGGGGAAAGGGGGGAGAGAGAGGGAGAGGACAGTGAGAAAGGAAGAGGAGAGGTGGCCAACAGTCCAGGTGGAGCTGTGAGGAGCAGGTCACTGAGGGATTTGCCATGGGGACACGCATGGAGCAGATCTCTAGGATGAGACTGGATGCAAGTGACAGGGGCCCTGTGGCTGGGAGAGAAATAGCTTAGAGGGTTATGATAGCTCACAGCCTGCCCAACTCATGCTTACAGCGTCTTCATAAAATTGGGAGTTGTAATGGGCTAAAGAGGACATAGAAATGCCCTGCAGTTATTTGGTAGCAAGAGGGGTGTAGCAATCCCCCAAAACACTACTGCAATCCCTCTCGTTTTGGGGGCTCTTAGCAGAACTCCAGTGCACAGATATATTTATACACTGAACATTTGCTCTTTGTTTTAATGTGCTGGGTATGGAGGCCCATAGCCTTGTACATGCTGGGCAAGCCGTTATGACTGAGATATAGCCTCAGTCCTGTAGACACTGGGGAAAAAGAAAAAAAAAGAAAGAGAGACCACAATTTGAAAATAGCAAGAGATTATACATGTTTTCTTATATGACACTTCTGTAATATTTTCATGCATAAAATATGTCCTGGAGACATCTAAAAATTATTAAGAACAGTAATAAAGCCCAATAAATTTGCTGTGTGGCAAGGAGTTCACTTATAATACTGTCTTCAATCTTCAATAATATCCTTTAGAACAAATTAATATTCCCATTTTACAAATCATAAAAATGAAGCATAAAGATAGAGGGCTTCATTCAAGTCTTCACAGCTTATCCAAAACAATGAGAACATTTGAATCTAAGGCCATGTGATTCAGAACCACACTGATATTGTTATTATTAAGCATTAGCCACTATTACCAAAGACTCCCCTGGGCTATCTCTGTAGTGCAACGCACCTTTCGCTGTAGGACAGTCACTTACTAGAAGATGACATTCGTGAACATTATTGTTAGCACAGAAACAACCCTTAAACTTAAAATAACACATGTTGCACAACAGTTTTTATGAAAGTAGCTTTTAGAAGCAAAGAAAGAACAATGCAGTCTGCATAAAAGACTGGTCTTACAGGGAGCTAGATATCATGGGTGTTGTTGACAGATACAGACAGAAGAGGCTGGACATACGCACCAACCCTCCTACACACATAGTTACTAGTCAGCTTCCAGCCAAGAAAGACAGAGGAGGATGGGTTATGTGTAGACTTCACTTCTATCCTTGTATAGAGCCTTGTTAATGTTGAAAGACTCAAGCTTGCTGACCTGAGCAGGTTGTCACAGACTCCTCTTTTGAGGCTGAGTCTCAGTCAGGGACCATAATGCTTACTTCCCCAAGGTTAGCTGAGAAGGCTCCCTTCCTCCCGGCAGAGGGTGATGACTGCTCCCATGAATGTCCCCCACTTCCCCTATTAAAAGAAATATTGGATTCCAGGAGCTGAGCCATTATGTTCTATGGCCCCTCAAATGAAGTCTATTAGGCATAGAATCTGTAACCCCTACTTCCATTCCCAACCACAGTATTGGTTGGTCACGAATTGTTATGAGTTGTTTTTGAGACCTTTACTGAATTGTGCCTAAATTCTCTGTATGAGTGAATAAGGAGAGATTTAACTTCCCAGAGCATTTGCTGTCCCCAGCATCTTTGAAAAAGGAATGAGGCTTACATTTCCATCCCAAACTCAGAAGATTGAGGGAACCCCACAGGAACCTGCTCTTAGGACTCTGAACTCTAGTCTGTAATGTCATATTCCTTAGGCTCAGGAGGATTCATGTAAAGCATCAAGAACTCACGTGGATCAACTAAGTTATTATTGGTGAGAAAAAAAAAGTCTTACATTTGAAAGCTGTCGAGACAGACTACTATTAGACGGCCCGAAGAGAGAGCATGAGATTTCAGGACTGAGTTGGGAATCAGGAAAAGTGAGCTTCGGTTTATTAAAGAGTGAGAGTAAGTGAAGGTAGCCAAAGGCAGTGCTGTAAAGACTCTCAGAGTGTTCGTGAGGAAAGTGATGTCACCTAATGAAACAAGAGGTTACATGGACAGATTTGTGTGTTCTCATAACAGGTGTGAAGGTTTCTACCTCCTCTTGCATGGATGACTTAGAAGAGGTATAGCGGAATTTTCCCCTAATTAATTGATTGGAGAGTAAAGATGACAAGAAGCCAATCACTGGGCTGGATAGTAAAGATGACAAGAAGCCAATCACTGGTCAAAAAGGAGGAGGTGGGCCTTCTGGTCTGAGAGAGGAAGAAAGGATGCAGGAGGAAGGACCGGCCTCTTTTGTACAGTGAGGCGGAAGCCAGAGGAGCGGGTATAGACCAGGGGATGGATTCTGCCACCAGAAGATTTCCAACAGGGAATAGTTGATGAGTTTAGGACGATAGATTCCATGCCCAGAGGTTTGTTATCTGTGGATTCTAAACTAATATTGTCTGTGTTTTCCGTTCTCGGAGACTCAGTTGGGCTAGAGGAAAGAATTTAGCCATGTGGAAATTGGCCGGGCTTTGGAACGGGTGTTGGATTGGGCAAAGCTGAGCCCCAGGGGAGAGGTAACCAAAGCGCATGCTGGTGAGAGCATGCCCATAGCTGGCCGCGGACGAAGAGAGCGATCTTGGAGTTCTGGAGAGGCAGAGCTGGCATTTGTAGGAGAGGTGTTAGCTAGGAGAAACACACGAACTTCATCTCGAGCTATATACTGGGCTGGGAACAGACCGAGACCACAGGTGCCTAGCTGGCATATTGTGGATTGTTTTTTATAATTACACACAACAAACAGGTCCTGTTTCCGTTCCAGGCCCAGGTGTGTGCTTTAGTGAATTGTGGTATAGTGGGTTATCTTCCTCAGGGGTGTGATGTCATCTCGGCTGCATTTCATGCTTTGACCCATTGTGTCTTTTACTTGACCAAGTCTAGTTGACAGTCTCAAACTTCTTGCAGAACCTCTTTCTGTTCCAAAATTCAAACAAGTTCTTACATTATCTCTTTCTTATGGTCTGAATAACCACACTAAAAACAAACAAACAAACAAACAAACAAACAAAAACCCGTAATCCCAATACCATGCCATGTTTTTCAGTGCTTGGCTAAACAGTTTATTTTATCACAACAACCTCCCATGCCTACCTCCATCCAGATTTACCAATTCCTGCTGGTGCTAACCTCTGGTATCCAGGACTTGCCTAACCTTCCTTTACCAAATTCCCTTTCCATAGAATGACAGCTATAAGATAGAAGAAATTCTCAATATAACTCAGTTATTCAAAGTCCATTTGGGATTTAGGGGCTAGAGGGTAGGTTCAACATTATTTGTGAGCCTTTCAGGACTTCTCTTGGTCCATCCTCCTGAGGAAACCATGCTGCTGTATGTGTATCTTTTATCTTTGTTCTACACAGCACCATCATGTACACAGTAAAATTGAAAAGAATTATTGAGCAGAGAAACAAAAGTACTCTGCATGTTTGGAAAACTCTGTCTAGGAAAAATACAAAAGAATTAAAAGCAGCACCTTCTTGAAAGGTCAACTCACCAATATTTCGTTAAACCCAGAAATCAGCTGAACACCATGGTTCACCACCTTTGTAATCTCATCCCTTGGGAAGCCTAGTCAAGGAGATCTGGAGTTTGAGGCCATGCTAAGCTACACAGCGAGGACTTGTCTCAAAAACAAGACAGAATCATTCAGGGAATCTCATACCACAAGTGAAGCCTTTAGTTCCTGTTTTGTTGAAAATTCAGGACTTTGATGTTGGGGTTAGTCTTGTGCGATGTGTATTCAGAAGCTGACTTAGCCACAGTGTCTTTTCACAGCAATAGAACACACTAATTAAAACAATGGTCTCCTCCCTTAAATTATTTACAAATCAAAAGACCAATTATAATTATAAGTCAATTCTGGTGCAGAGAGTTGAATATTTACTACTTGTTACCTTGAAAAGAATGTTCATGAATACTGGTTTGCTGGTGATTACTCAAGATAAGTATAAATTAAAATAACTAGATGTGGAAGTTAATCTATCATAACTAGATTGCTAGGAACTTAAAATGTCTATTATTCCAGGCAATTTCCAACACTACTTGGTTTCTGCTTAATTTTATTAATATTTCTATAAACAGTGGAGAGAAGCTGTCTTCCAAAACTGATTTTTGCTTACCTACACATTTATGTTCACTTTTTACGTTTATTTAGTTGGGTAAAGAGTGTGTGTGAAGACCATTTTCTACGCTGAGATTCCCAAGAAAACAAAACACAAAGCAATCTTGTTGCTTGTTCACTGAAGATTCCATACCAAGCAGTCAAGAGGTAGGGGTTCTTCCAGAGTTATGTGGATCAGATTTGATAGAGGCAGACTGCTAAAAGAAATAGATTCAGAAGAATCAAAAAAAAATATTCTTTGTGCTATCCCTTACGTGGCACAAAGAAAGACGAATGACTGGATCAAAATTTCATCCTAATGAGTCTGAACACCCTATACAGACTAATACAATCCATATAGATGTCTTGATGATGCTAAAACTTTGTTTTAAAATTTGTATATTACAGAATGTATAGCTTTGGTGAGATTCATCGTCAGACATGCTGAAATGACCTGCCTGAACTCTTGATCTCATGGATTTTCAACCGGATCCAGTCAGGACACAGACATCAGAGACTATAACAATCCTTAAGGACAACCAATTCCCTCATTTTCCCTACTCCTCCTTCAAGATATCTCAATGCCCATATTCAGCAGGAGGAAGTTATGAAGAGTCGTCTTCCCAGCTCCCTGGGCTTGGGGGCTGGAGGTGGTTATTCTAAGGTTGTCTTTCTGGAGAATTTAAAAATGATCAGAATTTAACAGGGAGGATATAGCTAAAATTGATTATATAGCCATAATCTCATTTGATAGAAATCTTTTGTTACTAAGTTGAAGTTATAATTTCTACATTGGCACAGAATTTATTTTGATACAAAATCAAGGTTCTCAATGGTATAAATTTCTTATTGATATAAAATTGAGATTAATATTGTTACTTTCATATAGGCATTGTGCCTATATAACATATTTAAGAATATGAGGCTTAGACCCAGTCCTTCTATAACTGCTATTATAAAGTGTTTTCATTTGATTAAACATATGAGTTAAGGGCCAGCTAGCAAATTCTTGGCTCTGAGTTAATTGCCAGAGTATTTACACGATATTTTATTTAGAAATCACTGGAAGTAGTTAACAGACAACAGTCCAGATTACTTTACATAGGTAGATAGTTTTCAAAAACATCGGAAATCCACAGAACATGACATTTAATGTTATTTATTCATTTGTTGTTAAGACACATCTGCTCCTAACAGCTTCCAACTCATAAGTTCAAAGAAGAAAATGAGTGTCCCTACCTCCAGGTGAGGTTGTACATTGTGGCAAGAGAGCCACTGGACAGAAGTTGCCTATTTCTTCGACAGACCTGTACTGTTCATGGGAGGACACAAGTTACAGGATAGGACAGCTTAGTTCTGCTGAGACAGAATAAGCTAGCCCTTAATATTTCCTGTTTCAAAGGTCTCTCAGATGATCCTGGGCCAGAAGGCTGAAGACTGATGCTCCAACTTCCTGATATACTGGGACTGTATAGATAGCCAGCTGTCTCTATAATTTGTCTCAGTTCTGGAAGCTATGTTAGGGTTCCCATATTTTCAGATAATATTGGTCGTTCTTGGATTTCTGATGGGGTTGAAGACTAGTTTTAGTCTCATAGCCAACCCAGGCTATTTAACATTGAGAGAATATATTTGAGAGAATAGTTTTCAGAAAGTATACAAGATAAACCAAGGACATAACAGACATAAAAGCTTTTTATAGTTTATAGATTTATAAGCCTTTTTAAAGTTAGGATATATAACAGAATGTTCTATTTCATTGACAAAAATGATAGACTAGGTGTTAGATGTGTCTTATACTTTATAAATACAAAATGGTAATAGTTGTGCTTAATCTATATTTGAGAGGAAAGAGCCTTTCAATGGGACAAAAGGAGGAGATGTGGATTGCTGTCTAGATGCAGGTGAGGGCAGGCACAAGATAAGGTTAGAGCCTGTGTTTAGGCAGTGGATAAAGAAGGCAGACTGAGAGTTTTAGAGACGAAACAGATAGGGACACACAGGGAGAAGGAAGGAAGATGGAAGAAGAGAAGGATGAACCCAATTCTCGTGGTTTATATAGCCACAGGTAGCTATGGTTATCATAGAAGGGATGGATTAATACAGGACAATTTGTCCAGTCTAGGTGGGCATCTTCTATCAGTATCAATTGGCTCTGAGTCCATTGAGTGGGCATGGTGAGGGTTGAGAATTTACTGATATAAATCTGATAAATGACTAGCCTCTAGAGTTTTGATTTGTGACAGCTAACCACAGGGGGGCAGATGGCTGGGAATGTGAGTAGGATCCAGGACAAGAGAAGAGGGAGTTGGGTGGCTGCATGGGGATTGTGGAGACCTTGGAGGTGGGGAAACCGTGTTACTAGAGCTTAGCTGGTAGCAGCATGGGTTGCTTTTTTATATTTCATGCAACAGACATGCTCACAGTTTTTAAAGGGAAGATTTGAACTGTCTTCCTAGATTTAAGTATTTGAACACTAGATCCTCAAGTGGTGGCATGTTTTGGGATGTTGTGGAACCTTTAGGATATGGGGCCATGGCTATTCAGTCAAGAAGGTAACTGAAATCCCATCTTGGAAGTTTGCTTTTTAGGATTAATTCCTGAAGCTGTATTAGCTTCAACTACCCCCACTGCTGCCACCAAACAGAACCCTTAATCTGTATATACACTCAAAGACTAGGGGACCAACCCTAGCACAAACTGGCAGACCCTAGCACAGTTACTCTTGCAAATGCCCAGAGGCTGTTGAGGAACAGCTCAGAGTACTTACTTGGGAAGCCCTATCAAGATTCTTGTCAAGGGAATTTTATTCTCTCACTTGGTCAGTAGACTATGGGTGTGTGACTTGGTCTAGCTCTTGAGACTAGGTTGTGTGCCCAATGCAATTCTGATATCAGCTTTCTTCTTTCCACCTCTTAATTTCTTTCATTTTTGCAAATCTAGTAATATACTGTTTTCTACCTGCCTTTTCCCTAAAATAGCCATAAATCCATGTAGATTAAAGCCCTCTAATTGTTACTCTGGTATTGATACCTGTTATAATAATTACAGCTGTTTTGCCTATCGAAATTAGGTGCTGACACTGGTCTCTGGCATTCTGGAACCCTATCATCCTGTTGATATTAGGCAGCCTAATCCCATGGACACATCTATAAGCTTATCTTGCAGAAAACAGGTATCCCCAGTGTTTTAAATAAACTAATGTACCTAGCACTAGAATATTTTCCATTGCTTCAGGGATGAAAATGCCCCTCTGTTCCTTCCAAGGGAACATAGTAATGAGTTTCCCTGTAAATCCATTCTGATATTGCTATTTCCCCTATTCAGGTCCTTTTCGCTCAGTGTTATGTCAAGATATCTGGTAATTTTAGTTCACAGACTTTAAGCTACTGTCATGTTCAAGTGTCAATGACTAGAAACTAGAAACATATTTAAAGAATCTCTGGGTCCTAGAACATTGAGTCCTTAGTCACGGAGACCATCCTCGCCAGGGAACTCCCCACTTTCCAGCGCTATGATCATCCCCCAATCTGGCATCCTCAAAACCCACTCCCACATGTGTCTGCTTCCCATCACACATAACTGCCAGATTCGTTACTTGTTTTATAAGTAAGCTATTTACTTCTCAGGCAGATCCTGCACCATCCCTCTCAGGCTATACTGTACTGGTCCAGGTTATCAGCCTGGAAAGAACAAGATTTGGAGCCAGGCAGTGGTGGTGCACATGTTTATTCCTCAACACTTAGGAGGCAGAGGCGGGGGGGGGGGATCTCTGAGTTAAAGGCCAGCCTGGTCTACAGAGTTTTGGGATAGCCAGGGCTATGCTAAGAAACCTAGTCTCAAACAAAACAAAACAAAACAATAGCAAAAAAAAATTACCAGATTTAGTGGAGTCAGTTTTTGAATAGTGCAGTTATAATCTTGTTGAGTGCCTGCCTCATTTGGGGTTCACAGTCTCAAGGCAAGGGGGGCTCTGCTCTCTGTTGATGAGAAGGAACAGAGAAAATCCACTAGCCCAGAAACATTCCAGGACATTTTCAATTCACCATTCTTAGTTTGGTTCATTCAGATATCCTCACCCCAGGTCTAAATGCCTTCCTCACCATGCCAATGGTAGCTTTCATGTGGCATATTCATTTATGGTGCAAATGTGTTTTATACACCGCTACTATCTTTAGAATTATATTTGGATATGATTTCTAGCCTTCTTCCCTGGGGCCTGACTGCTATTGAGATTTAGTTTCCAGAGGGTATTTAAGTAGGTAGTTAGCTGTGCTTAGTGTACGTTTTCTTTTTTATAAGACTTACAAATGGGGGCTGGAGAGTTGGCTCAGAGGTTAAGAGCACAGACTGCTCTTCAAGAGGTCATGAGTTCAATTCCCAGCAACCACATGGTGGCTCACAACCATCTATAATGAAATCTGGTGCCGTCTTCTGGCCTGCAGGTGTACAAACAGGCAGAACACTGTATACATAATTAATAAATAAATCTTTAAAAAAAAAAAAAAGACTTACAAATGCAGGCACCCATCTCATAAGCCTTATGATTAGCATTTCCCACTTATGAATCTCCTCGTTCCTTGACTCTCCTTCCCAGATAACCATGGGCTAATTAGCTGTGGTCTCCCTGTGGGGTTGTAAAGGGCTCAACGTCAACAGTGAACCTATTGCCTTCAGTCAAGAAGGTAATGGAAATCCCAACCGGAAGTCTGCTTTTCAGGGCTAATTCCTGAAGCCATTTTCTTAACTTCAGTTCCTCCCGCTGCTGCTGCCTCCGCAATGGCAGATCATCTGTGGCGATGTGAGCGGTGGGGGGAGGAAGCAGGAAGGAAGGAAAAGAAGGGGAGCAGGGAAAGGAGTGGATGTGACAAAGCTGGCCACTAAGCTGAGCAAGGTGCACAGCTGCCCAGTGCTGTGGCCCTCTCTAGGACAGACACCAGAGCTTGTGTCTTGAGTTGTGGTCAGGAAAACGAAGGATAGGAAATGACTTGCAGGTTCCTTCCTGTTTTCCATCTCTCTTTAGTCACCTTTGCTTCCCGTACAATGGTACTGCTGTACTTCCTTATCCACTGGATCCAGAAGAGTCAGGTGGGACCCTAGAGTTCCTGCCATACGCATCCGAGAACCCTGGGATTCGGGGAGCAATATGCATGTATGAAGATTAAGAGCTAGGTTTGGTATGGCTATTAAAACAAATGGGGAGATGATGTTATCTCTGTTACAGCTGTGCAAATTTGGTGGCAAGCTTGTTTACCCACTAAACCGTCTCTACACACACACACACACACACACACACACACACACCCACAGACTAACTTTAAAAGACCAAAACAGAACTTTTAAAAAGAGGGTGTTGCATCCAAAATATACTCCTTGAGGGTTGCAATTATTGTGAATTGTTCGTAGAAGAAAACTCATGGTGAGAAAGGGAATGTGGTCCAGGGGCTGAGGATGCAGCTTGACGGTAGAGCACTGACCTACCATAAGGACCTGGAGTCCATCCCGGCACCACTGAGGGAATAAAGTTAGTTGAAATTGATACCCATGTTATCCAATGCCAGGAAAGATGACAAATGAAATTTAATTGTCAAAAGAAGAAAAGAAAAGAAATTCAGAGAGATTATGAGTGTTATGTGGCAGAGAGCATGCCCTTGTCAGAGGTTGCTCAGAGGTTGTCAGGTTGTTGTTTGCCACCAAGCTTGATGACCTGAGTCCAAACCCACGTGTTGGAAAGAAAGGGCCAACTCCAGGTGGTGAGGGAAGGATTGTCCTCTTACTTCCACATGTATGCTATAACAAACATACAAAATAAATAAATGTAGAAATAGAGTGATATCGGACAGAATGGCCTTAGAAATCTGATGTGGACTTATTTGTGCCCTCTATTTACATATTTACATAGTATATTGTCTTGTGCCCTCTATTTACATATTTACATAGTATATTGTCTTGTGCCCTCTATTTACATATTTACATAGTATATTGTCAGTCCACATCTGCTCTGTCACAGAGCATGGCCTCCTGGGGAGGCAGAATTCAGGGAGTTTGACTATGCTTACCCCACAATTTTGTTGGGGTGGGTGCTGGGCTATTCAGAAGCACTGAGATACTGCTTGGGGGTGGGAAAGCACAGTCTTAGGGAGAAGCTGGAGCTGGCTAGGAGCTCCCTGGACCTGCAATGAGGTCAGGGCCATGGTGTTCTCAGACTCTTGGACATCCAGGAGCTGCTTGGAGTCATGGAAGATTAGAGAATGGTGTTGGGGACCCAAGGACTGGAGACAGGATTTAGGGGACAGAAAGGGGAGCCCTGGATTGTCCCAGTGGGTTATTGTCTTTAGCTTAGCAGTGGCAGGGTTGGTGGTTATAATGGCTGGGGGTGCAAAGAGGCCTTCTACAGGAGATTAAAGCTGCAATTCTGTAGATAAAGGCCCAGGTTCTTCATGGCAGATTTTGACAAAAGAGATGGTTCATGGTTCCTAACAGTTTTGTACCATACTCATTTCTCAGGGTAGACCTGAGATTAAATACCCTTTACAGGGAGGAATGTCTGGGGGGAAGGGAAGCTTATTGGCTAAGCCCCCGGGGACTCTAGGTACCTCATTAGTCATACCTGGTATGACTATGTATGGAGGTAGAGGCTTTAATGAGACAAGTAAGGTTGCATAAGGTTATTAGGATGGGGTCCTAATGACTGCTAACATGACTGCTATCCATGTTAGAAGAGGACAAGATCTAGGAACCATGCTGTTTTGAACACAACTAGCTTATCACAGAGAGGTGGACATATGAGTGGTGTCTCTTTTTAAAGAAAGGTTTATTGTTCTCACATAAAATGGGAGAGGTAACAAAATAAACTAACAATCTAACATCCAGCTCTAAGTGCAGCCACTGATGTTTGGAGAGTTCCTTTGCAGACGGCAGGCAGAGGTGACACAAGCAGGTTTTGTAGTTAAGTCCTGATCTCTCTACAAGTGGTCCATAAGTCTGCTCACGGACAGCAAGCCACACATCCATATCCACTGGTCAGAAGGGACAGCGAGTGGGTGCTTGTTGTAGTAATTAATTAAAACTGGCCTCTGGTTCAGGCTATCTAAGCTGCAGCAGCTCTGCCTAGCCCAGGCGCCATGTTTCTCGGCCGGAGGCCAAGTGCGTGCTGCGGCTAGAAATGGCCAGCCAGAAACACCAGCCCTGCCACCCACTAGACATCAGCATGGGAGATGTCTCAATCTCCCACGCTGTCTCTGCAAGGCTAGGCATTGCCTAGACCATCCCGCCATCTTCGAGGGCTCAGTAGAAAGATGAGACTCTAATGCTTAAAGATTAATCAAAGGCTTATATATTTGATAATGATCAGTAACAAGATACCATACAATCAGAAGTGTAACCCAATACTCAACCTAGATATACCAACTACCTTTGCTACAGACCCGTGAACATCCGCCTCCATCTCTTCTCTCTCTCTCTCTCTCTCTCTCTCTCTCTCTTTTCTCTTT
>NW_021604599.1:2587658-2606802 GCF_004785775.1 Grammomys surdaster | reverse complement strand
CGCTCTCTCTCTCTCTCTCTCTCTCTCTCTCTCTCTCTCTCTCTCCCTCTCGTTCTCCTCTCCTGTCTCATAGCTCCTCCTCTTCCTTTTCTTCCTCTCCTCCTTACTCCTCCTCTTCCTCTTCCTCTCCTAACTCCTCCCACCTTAGCTCCTCCTATAGGTGCTGGATTTGATGTTCCTTAAGAACAACAGAGGCTAGCTGGTTTCCCTCAGTTGTGTTTAGTCAAGCCAACCAGGGTGTCAGACTCTCAGTGGTCAACAAGGTCAGAGGCAGTCCAGAGGCAGGAGATCTTAGTAGAAGACATGGTTACCAGAAGGGTTGGCCCTTTGTTGCTAGTGTGTGACTTGTGTGCATTGACGTACATTGGAGACCAGCAACTGCTGAGCTGCTTGGAGCCTGGGTTTTTATGGACCTTTAGAGTCTTATCTTGTCCTTGCAGACTTTGTAGTCCCTGATACTAATTGGTGCATAGGCACCTGCTTCCAGGGTGATGCTGGTTACACCCAGTTGCTTGCTTCTGATGTCAGTACACTGTGATGTCCAGATATTGAGTAGAGTGCTTCCATTTTGTTTCTTAGTTTTGTTCTAAGTATTCATTACTGTGAGGCAGTAGACCATGCCAGGAAACTTGGTAAGGTCGAGTGGGTTCAGAAACCCTGTACCCTCAGACCTAAGGATGGTAGGTGTTTCACCTACTCCTCACCCAGTTCCTGTCAAGTGACCATGGCATCCCATGGACAATTAGTCTCTTGGGGCAATTCCCTGAAGCCCCTCCACATGCAGATGAAGCATACCTCATCTCAGACCAAGCCAATAGAAAGCATCTGCTTTTAGACCCCAACCCACCCCAAAATGTATATAAGACCCTGTCCACAAGGAATAGTGCACCAGAGTTACTTCGTCAAGGAAAGTCTGAGAGCATCTGTCATATAAGAGCTGTGACACTTTTAGGGAAGAGAGTTCTCTCCCAAAGCTTTCGCTGCTGGGAGCCTACTGCAGTCATTTCCTGACCTTGGCTCTTAGCCTCACGCCCCACTGGCTAGCTGAGCCACCTCCCCCCACCCCCAGCCCCATTAGCATCCAGGTGCTTGCACTGACTCTGGAGCAGCAGTGGAGGCTGAAGAGACTTGGAAGATCACCCTCATCTGACTCCCCCTCTCTGCTTGAGCCAGTTTGCAGTGTAGCATCTTGGAGCAGTAGCCTTGGAAGAGCGACTCCACCTGGGCCAGAGCTCCACAGATCTCCACAGATGGCGTCTGGTACACAGACAGGCACATTAAAGAAGCACAGAAAGTAAAATAATGAGCTGGTCAAGGTGGCTCAGCTAGTAAAGGCACTTGCAGGAATGTTGCCGGCCAGAAGGCTAGAATCGGATCCCCAGAACCCATTCAAATGTGCAAGGGGAAGACCATAAAGTTGTCCTCTGACCTTCATACACACACTGTGGTACACACACACACACACACACACACACACCACAATGATAAAAAAGGACATGAAATTGGGAGAGAGATGTGTTGGGGGGAGAGTGTCTCAGAGGAGTTGGAGAAGGAAATGGAAATGTATATGATCAAAATATGTGGTATAGATCAATGAAATTATCAGAGTAAGATTACTCTAAAATATATAATTAGGGGCTAGAGAGATGTTTGGTGGTTAAAAGTACTTGCTGCTCTTAGGACTCAGGTTTGGTTCCCAGCACCTCTGTGGTAGCTTACAGCTGTCATAACTCTGGTTGCAAGGGATCTGACACTCTCTTCTGATCTCTGAGGGCACCAGACCTCATCTGGTACACATACATGCATGAAAGCAAAATGCTCATAGACAGAAAATAAATGTAAAGAACAGAAGTTTTTGAAAAATAAAATATAATAGTACAATAGAAAGAATTTGGCGGTTGTGGTGGCATACACCTTTAATTCCGGCAGAGGTAGGCAGATCTCTGAGGCCAGCCTGGTCTACAGAGTGAGTTCCAGGACAGGCAGAGCTATACAGAGAAACAAAAAAGTCTGAAAAAGAATTTCAAAAAGATGTGACTATACAATAAAGTCTTATATAACCGACAGTTTGCTATTAACTTATTTATAAAAAGATAGAAATATTGAAATTATATTTTAGTAAGGTAAATAAAGACATGAAAATTTAAAAAGAGAACACACAGGTGTGGATGTCTTAATGACAAAGCTGGTTCAACTGACTGCTTGAAGAGTAGTCCCTATGCGGTTACCATCTTACATCTCTGTGTCAGGACTGGGTCTGACCCCGAGAAGAGAACAAGACAACACATCCTCTGTACCGTTGTCGTTTCCAGTGCTGGCCTGGCTAGACTTCCTGCTTCAAACAAAGCAGTGTGGTAGGGTGGGGCTCTGTTCTGTCTGCTTACAGACTAAACCATGAGACCTATCAAAATCGTTTACTAAAATTTTGACAGCAAAAACTGCTGAGCTGAAATTGTGGAGCACAGCATCTCACAAGGGCAAGCTCTCTGCCGCATCACACGCACTCTCTCCGAATCAACTTTGCAGTTAAAATTCATCCGGCTTATTCGCTGGCGTTATATAAGATGTGTATCAATTTCAGCCACCCCAGTGGTGTTAGGGAGACTCCCAGTCCTTGTGACAGATAAGGATTCTACTGTCAGACTTCATCCCGAGTCCCTGCACCACACGCATTCCCGTTCCAACCCAGGACTTCTTACCCATAAGTCCATGAATAATTGAGAATAACTGCAACTGTCAAGAAATGGGTTTTTTTTTTTTTAAAAATCTGTCTTTTGTGTCTGGAAAGATGTCTCATCTGGTAAACTCTCTTTCCACCAAGCCTGATAACTGAGTTCAGTCCCCAGAATCCAATCGTGGAAGGGGAGAACTAGAACTGACTTCTGCAAATTGTCATCCCGCCTCTACGTGAGTGTCTGTGACATTCAAGTGTAAACACACACACACACACACACACAGTATAAAGCATTTTTTAAAAAATTGTCTTGCCCAGCATTGGTGGTGTACACCTTTAATTCCAGCACTTAGTACTGACTGACAAAAGATTAGTGGCTTTGGAAAGGTAGTGTTTGTGCATGCATGTGGATGGATATGCAGATACTCTTCTACCTGTCACTTGTACAAACATAGACTTTAAATTGAGCTTCCCAAGCGGAATAAGATATTGAGTACACTCCCAGTAGTACACAGTGAATTTGAGGACAGTCAGGGCCACATAAGATTCTCAAATAAGCAAAAAAGAATGAAAAACAATAACAAAAGCCTTTCACCAGATCAAAGTCTTACACTGAGATCTCTTGCTAATTAATCCCTAAGAGAGCAGAAGAAACTTCTTTTGTGGTATCTCTGTACAGATCAGCCCTAAAAACAGTAGGGATTGATGCTTCATTTACACCATCAATAGGTAGAAGATAAACCCCCTACTTTTTCTTTAAAGGGATCTCTATATAATTGTGTAATTGTAAGCTTATTAAAATATAACATGAGCAAACAGTAAATGTTCAACACATTTTTACATATACTCCCTCAGCTGACATGGTCAACTCTACAGGTTATAACATTCCCACCAAATATAACATCCCCTTGTTCTCTTCCGTATCCGTACCACCTATTTCTCTCTATTCGCCAAAACGTAGGCATCTCTATCAAGCCAAAAGACTGGTCCTCTTCTCAGAAACTCCCTTCTTCCCTTCACACTCTTAGTTCTTTTCAACTATCAGACATCTCTATCTTAGGTACATTTGATATATTTCACATGCCACACAACTCAAATGGAACTCATTCCATTGTCTTCCCTTTTCACATTCACAAAGTCTACGACTTTCAGGAGCTTGGTTTCCTAGGACACTCAAGAATATATTCTTCTCACTATTTCTAAATTTTCCAAAATGGACGACAGTTGCCTCTTGGCTAAATTTCACCTCTCTCACCTTCTCACAGCTTGCTTTTTCCCTAAGGCCTCCTTCTACACTCTTTCTATTGTCATTCTAAATACTTAAACACACCAATGCACTGTTCAAAAAGCCCCGGTTTCCCCGCTGAGGCCTACAAAAGTCTTCTTTGAATGCTAACGTTCACACATTGCCCTTCATTATTCAGTCAACCTCAGATGAGTAGTGTCTTCTGATGTGTGAAAATGCATACTCCCAGCCTTTGCTTAAGCACCTTATCTTCTTTGAATATTCTCAGTTTATCTAAATTCTCTTAATAACAAAAGCTCTAAAAAACCTTGTTGTGTACTATTAAGGGAATGGCAGGAAGCTAACAGTCACTCGGTGCTTTTGTGCACTATTTTACCTGGAGGAAATTGAAGCAATTTGTTCAAGATCACAGTTAAACTGAAAAACTACAATTCTTTCGCATCCCAACTGTGAGCCCAAGACTCAAGGCTTCAGTCTGCAGCACACCGTTGGCAGTACATCACGAATACTTTAACAGCCCAAGATGCTAGCATAACCTTGTAACAACAAAAAGTTGATCCCTTCATGGGTCAGATTAGATGTTCTCAGGTGTATCTGTCGCTTCATCTACTAAATGTTTTAGTTAATTAGGAAGCAGGCAAGGTGATTTAGAGGCTCTAGGTGAGTATCTGTATTCTGCAAGCTGACAGAGCCACACAGTATGCAAGCACACTTCACTCTTCCTGTATTTCCTCTTAGGCCATCTTGACTAATTAATTTGGTTGTTACAATGTTGCGTCGCTTATCTTCACGGAAATATCCACATTACGGATATCGGTGAATGTAAGATATGCGTTTGGGTTGCTTTCCCTCATAAGCCTTTCATTTTTGGAGGAGTCCCCTGAGTGAGTGGGGCCGTATCCCGTCCTGGGATCTTCGGACTTTTGGATCGGAGACGTATAATTCTGCAAACCCAGGATCCCTGCGGCCAAAGGCGCCCTTAGCGCAGAAGGCCCACTCAGTTGAGTCCAGTTCCCGCTCCACTATCAGGAAGTGGGAAAGCGAGGCCTCTGCCCTGGGACCTCCCGGAAGCGGGTTTCGGCGGGAGGACCGCGCGGGAAGCGTGTCCCGAAGCCGACGTGCCCCGGGAGTGGCCCCGCCAGGCCGCGTGGCGGGCGCACACCCTTGTGTGGAGTCTCGGAAATGAAGGCTGCGTCCCCATTTCTCGCTCATGCCAGCGCGCGCATGGGTAGCTATTGTTAGTGTGTTTTTGAGAACAGAGTCTAGGCCTCACAAGTCTGCTGGGTGACAAGAGAGGGCAGAGGGCGAGGTAGACCCTACGAGTCTGACCCGCCCCGCCCTCCTCTAAGTAACGGCTCTGGAGGCTCCGCCCCTTCCCATATTAGCGCCCTGGGCCGTGCGTGGGGCGGAGCCCCGCGTGGATCTCGCGAGATCCGGGTTGGCGCCGTGACCTCCATGTGGGAGCTGCATCTCTATAAGTAAACACTCCGCGCCCCCGAGACATGGCTTCTTCCTATTTGTGAGGCGCCGGCTGCGCTAGCACCTCGGGCGGGTTCCGGTTTCCTTCCACCGAGGAGGGGTGGGCGGTCGCGCGGTCTAGAGCGTCAGTCCTCACCCGCAGCCGCGTTCGCCGAGCCGCCGCAGAGAACCGGATCCTCCAGGGGAGGCGGCAGGGGCCGGGCGGGGCGCGGCGGCCGGAGCGCACGGGTAGACAAAGGGGATCGGTCGGTCCCCTGTCCCCGTGCCGCGATGTGGATCCAGGTCCGCACTATCGACGGCTCCCAGACGCGCACCATCGAGGACGTTTCTCGCAAAGCTACCATCGAGGAGCTGCGCGAGCGGGTGTGGGCGCTGTTCGACGTAAGGCCCGAGTGCCAGCGTCTATTCTACCGGGGCAAGCAGGTGAGGAGCCCCGCGAGGAGCCCGGGCGCGAGCAGCCGGCGCCCCGGGACGAGGCTAGGTGTCCAGGGCTGTGCTCGAGATGGGCCGCTGGCGGGACGCGTGATGCGGGGCGGAGGGCTGCGTTTGTGGGTCCCCCACCTACAAGCGCGCCTAGCGGGTCGGAAGGCCGGGGTGCAGGGCGCGGTGTGTAGCTGGGCAGGGGCCACCGGCACAGCCTCCGAGGGTTCTGGGGGCTCTCTTCCCGCCTTTGGGGTGAGGGAATCGGAACCTGGAAAGGCAACAGGCTCCGGCAGCCATGCCGTGGCGCGGGAAGGACGAGCAGCGCAGTCTCTTCCTATAAGGACTTGCCTCCTCCCTGCCCTCGGGCTCCTTCCTACATCGGACGTGGAGAGCGAGGCCCCTTACCCTGTTCCCTCACTAGAAGGAATTGAACACTGAAGATCCGAACGGTGGCAGAATGCGTGCCCCTTCCTCGTTGTCTCAGATTGGGAATTTGTTCTGTAAAAGATTTAGAGACCTTAATTTAAGGAGCGACAAATGTAACCTGAGGTCGGGTTTAAGTTTGTTGAGTATAGGGACAGATTATTTCCCCCTAGACTTTACCTCTCATCTTTGTGTGTTCCCTAAGTTCAGGCTTTCAACTCAAGCCCTTCAGCATAATCAGCAGTAATTCAAAAGAACCAGAAAGTAGTTTAGGGCCACAAGGGAGCTTGTGGGCATCTCCGTTAATTTTAAGTATGGCCCTGCTTGATCAGGCTAAGACTTTTCCTATCCAGTAAGTCTCAGAGTCTATGATTAGACACCCAGACCCATATTGTTTATCTTGCCTTTGTCTTTAGTCCACTAAAAAAGTTGGCATCCTGCAGTCAATAGACCACAGTTTGGCTCCAGTCCTGAGTTTTGAATTAAATGCAGTTCTCTCTGATTCGGTGGAAGTAGCCTATAAGCCACAAAGGGTTTGGAAGGAATATTTTTGTTCCCTTCACAGATTTACAACTTCTAAGACTGGCCAAAATTTTCTAAGTAACAGATTATACAATGGGAAAGAAAAAGCCAGAGTTTTGTTAAAGTATTTGGAAGGCATCTCTCAGCAGAGAATCTATAGCACTTTGTGCTCCGTTGTAGCCAGTTTTATATTGATTCTTTAATGTTTCACTAGTAGAGAGTTCACTTGATGGAACGTTTGTTTCTAAAGTCTTACCTGTATTAAATACTTAGCAGCATTGTGTTGCTGGGCCTCAAGTGGCTGATACTTTTTCCTCTTAATAATATTATACATCGATTCCTAGAATACTTGGAGACTCCAATACAAGAGATAGAAATGAAAGATGAGAATATATTAGTGGGCAACAGCCCAAATGGGTTGTATTGAAATTATGTAGACATTGCTTTAAATTCAGGACTTACAAAATAGACTTACACTAATAATCAGAAAATGGTTCCTGGTTGAGAGTAAAGAACCCTAGTGGCCTGCCCCTCCCCCCATTGTTAGTGATTCACTACTTCTCTCTCCCAAGCCCAATAATGAACCATTAAGGATAAAATATAGACTCAAGTGCCAGCTGTTGACTTGAACACCAAAAATGGAAAACTGTTTACTTTTTTATGAATGATAACCTACTTTTTTATGAATGATAACCAGCCAGGGCAGTAGTTATTACCTCCTTTTGTCTTTGATGGTCTCCAGTAGATAGAAATAGCAAAGTATGTCTTTAGCAGGCAGATAATTTGTTGGTACCACAGGTACCATTTCCTGTAAAATGAGTGTGTGTTTAGTAGAAAAGAGGTGTTCTTTCTCAGGTGCTTTATTGTCAGAATGTTATAAAGACAGAATGAAGTTTGAGAAGCAGTACAAGGAACTCTACTTTTTTTCTTTCAATGTGTGTGGTTGCTTTGCACACATGATGTCCTTGCACCATATGTATGCCTGGTTGCTGCAAAGGCTGGAAGAGGACTTCAGGGCATCAAATCTCCTGGAACTGGAGTTAGAGAGAGCTGTGAGCCACTATGTGGGTGCTGGGAATCAACCCTTGCCCGCTGGAAAAGCAGCCTGCGTTCTTAACCACTGAGCCATCTCTTTAGCTAGACATGATCTTTGCTAAGACTTGCATTGTTGGATCTTACTTACCACACACTGGGCTTTGATCTTTAAATCTTAGAATGTAGAGCTCCTGGAACTTACAAAAGAATTCCAGTTTCCCTTTCCTTCTCTTGTCATCAGTATTCTGAGAGACTTAGAGTGTAGATGTGGAATATGAACCATATTGGAAGAAAAACTGAACAGTTGACTCCCACCTCCAAATTCTTTGTTTTCACATGGAGTAAAAAAATGAAAGTATTTGTCTATTTTTTAAAAAATGTGTCTATGTCTAGGTCTCTATTATATGACTGATAAATGAGAGCTTCGGTGCCTCCACTGGTACCCTGAGCTCTGTCAACGAGTCCCCTTGGCTGTTTTTGGCCTTTGACACTTCATTTGTTTCCCCCTTGGTTTTCTTTGCATCGCTGATGCAGCCCTTTCTACTTCCTGGAATGTCTTCCTTAATGCAGTAAATACTCACTAGTATATTCTGACAATGTCCCAACCATTTCTCTTTCCTCAGACTTGAAAATCTTGTACCTTAAATTTCTAATATGGCAGCTCTCGACTATTTACTTCTATGAGACATTGATGGCCTGTAGTTATATACTTTAAACCCATAGGTATTTGTAATTTTTTCGATCAAAGCTTTTAAAACTTTTCCTACTTGTAGATTCTTTGGGCCCAAGAACTTTTTATGCAACTCTGGGTATATAACTATAGAAAGTAAGTATGTCAGTCAAATGTACTGATAATAAATCACAATTTATTTGGAAATTTGGTATTCATATACATTTATCATTTTAATACTTTTATTGAATTTTAAAAATGTATTTATTTTATGCATGAGTGCTCTGTTTTCATGCATACCAGAAGAAGGAATCAGATTCCATTATAATTGTTTGTGAGCCATCATGTGGGGTGCTGAGAATTAAACTTAAGACCTCTAGAAGAACAGCTAGCTCTTAACTGCTGAGCTGTCTTTCTATCTCTCTGAATTTAATGCAAATTTGCATGTTTACAAGATGGATTTGTACTTATTTTTATATAAAGACTAAATCTGGGTTGACTATTTTGTACTTCAGGACATAGAATGAAATTCAACAGTTTTAGAGTCAATAATTTTGACTTTACAGTCAATGAGTACTGCTTTGCATAAATATGTAGTACAAAATGGTACATATGTTTAGGACTTTTCCAGAAAATGTTGGAAAGTCTATCTTAATCATAAATTCATTCAATACTTTAACATGAAACTCAGGTCGATAATTCAGATAGCAATCTTTAAAATCAAACATTTAAAATAACAGCATAAAGATACATTAATTTGATACTTACTTTCTGAAGAACGACAACAGGAAAATACTGAAAGTCTCTTTTCTACAGTTAGACCATTATGTTTGTAGGAAAGCAAAAAACCTTATAGGCCTACTAAACATCCAATTCATGACCTAGCTTTGAATCTGAGTGAGGGTCTTCTAGGTAACGTGTTTATTGTCTGTCCTGATGGCGTGCAAAGTGCACCCTGTAGATTGTGGTTTTGGTACCAAGGCTACAGTGGAGTCACTGCTGTGCAGCATGGACTTCTGCCAGGGACAACTCAAGTGCATTATAGTTTTTATTTTGAATTAATTTTTGGAAGTTGCACATTCAAAAACTTGTTATCTAGGTTTTTTTCAGGGTCCCATAATCAGTTATGGGGCCCAATGTGGACTCACAATCAGCAGTAAGAAGCTGGGTTCTAGATGAGCCGCCCATCCCTTTCTTCCTCTTCCAGAGCATAATTTGAGTAGCAGATAACTTTGGATTTGTACTTTGATTAAATATGGAGGAACTTCAGTGGTCTAGATAATTTATTCTACTATTCTTAATGATGTCTCAGAATGTGAGGCCTTCCTGAATAAAAGTGGATTTTTGCAGTGAATAATAGTAACTGTTTTAAAAGGACTGGAACATTTTGTATGAAATAAGAAATGAGCGTATAGTGGGAGGGGTGTCATAGTCAGCATGAAGAAAGATGACTTTAAGTTTCTTTCATGCCATGATATGCTTAGTGTTCTACTCTGGCTTTAGATGTTACTTTGCCTATCACACTCAGTTCAGAAAGCATCATTGGAAGCAAAAATAACTGTCAGGTTATTCTATTGTTTTATAGAAGTGCTCCTAAGGTCTCTCTGACTCTTGTGCCTCATGCATCAATTAAAAAAAAAGGAATGGAAACATCTCCAATTCATAATTGTTTATACCCCACCACCAACCCTTTAGTCTAGGTCTCACTATGTAGCCTAAGCTAAAGTTAGGTTCGGGATTCTCCTGCCTCATCCTGCTGAAAGGTTTATTTGTATTTGCCATAATACATAATTTTACTTTTATGATTTGCCTGTCTTTATTTTGGGGAATGGATTACTAGCATATTTGGATATTTTATGCTATTTTAGTTTTGATTTTCTACTTTAAACACTTAAAATTTTAAAGTAATTGTCATAATATTCATTACATTGTTTAGGCTCTCTCAGAATTAGGGTGGTGTTTTTTTTTCAGCTATTGTAGAATGTCAAAGTGAAAGTATAAATGCACAATTTATTCATTGAGTGCTTTCCTTCCTAGAGAAGGTTTAGGACTAGAAGAGCACCTTCTTGCTGTTTTAATTATTTTTACATTTATTTGTTTTATTTTATATGCTGTAACATGTTTGGAGGTCAGAGAACTCCTTCTAGGAGTCAGTTCACCAATGGATTCTAGGGATGAAACTCAGGTCCTCAGGCTTGACAGCCAAACCATTGTTCACTAATCCATCTCAAAGCCCTGCATCCTTTATTTGAAACAAGTTTTTAAAATTTAAATATATTTTGATAATATCCGTCCCTTCCTCCCAAGACCTTCTAGAGTCTGTCCCCTCCTTTCCCACCCAACTTTTAAGTTCTTTCACAACGACCTAATATAACAGCAAACCCTCCACAATCAAGAAAACAAAATAAAACCACACCCAAAAAGAAAAAAAAAACAACATGTAAAACAAAGAAAAACATAAAAAGAAAAGAAAAGCACATAAAAATGCCGCTGAGTCCGATATATGTTCTTTAGGCACTTCTGAACGTGAGGCCTGCCCTGCAGTGCTGATACACCCAGTGTTGCTGTCTCAGAGAAAACGGATTTTCCCTCTCACAGCAGTTATAATTGACAGTTCAGTTGTTAACCTTTACTCTAATGGCTGGGTTTTCATTCATTCATTGATTAAAAAACAAACAACAAAATAAAATATAAATAAGATAAAGCAAAGACTTATCACATCTAAGTCAGACAAGCCAGACCAACAGAAGGGAGAGAGTCTGAGAAAGGTGACAGGAGTTAGAGATCCACCCATTCCTACCCTCAGGAATCCTATAACAACACTAAACTGGAAGCCAGACTAGATGCATAGAGCCTGCTTCAGGCCCTGTGTATGTTGCTTCAGACTGTGCTCTTACGTGCTTTGATCATGTTGATTTAGAGGACTTTGTTTCCTTGGTGTCCACCTTCCCCTACTGGCTCTAAAATACTCTTTCTACCTTCTTTCCCTGCCTTCTCTTCCACAGGGTTCCTTGAATGCTAAGGGGAGGGATTTGTTGGAGACATCCCATTTAGGGCTGGGTATTCCAAGGTTTCTTACTCTGAGTAATGTCTGTCAGTGGGACTGTATTTGTTCCATTTACTACAGGAGGAAACTTCTCTTGTGATAATTAAACAAGGTACTGATCTAGGATTAGTGAAGAATATCATTAGTGTACCTACATTACATTCCCCCCTCCCCCCATTATTTTCGACCAGTATTATTTGACTTTACCCTAGGTCTCTGGGCTATCTAGTCTTAGGTTCTTGGTCACCCAAGCAGTGGTGGTTATCTGTTTTATATTGTGGAGTCGGCCTTAAGTTAAATTAGATTATTTGGTTATTCCCAGGAGCTTTGTCCCACCACTGCCCGAGCACATTTTGCAGGCAGTCTATCATTGTTTTAAAGGGTTTGTGGTTGGGCTAGTGTTTATGTTTTTAATATATTAACATTCCTATTTACATGAAGGTTTATTTGTTTACTACCTTCGGGTACTGAATATGGTGTGTCTGTTGTTGAGGATTGAATTCAGGACTGCCTTCAAGCTACTTTGAGTCCCTCAGGTTAAATATGTTAACTAAGCAGTAAGATGTAACTGAGGGCCTGGCCTCTTGGTTCCCACAAATAACAACTCTGAGACTTACTATTTTATGAGTAAGAGCCTAAGCCAAAAGCTTTGGCTTATTCTCTGACTAGCTCATACTTAATTACCTGTTTATTCTGTTCTAAGTCTTTCCATGTAGTTGATTACCTCCTGTTTTTCATGTTACCTTCTCTGTTTTCGGCGGCAAATCTCTCATGCCTGATGATTTCTCAGAATCCTCTCTCTCTACTGAATGTCCCACCTTGTAATCCTGCCTCAGCTCATCGGCCATAGGCTTTTTATTGACAGGTGATGCTTCTACACAGTATGTAAAGATTTACTCTACAGTGAGATAGTCCCTAATTTAACTCCTTAATTACTTTACTGGGAAGCTTGTAAAATTCTTGATCCCTTGTTCTAGTTAACAAACATGAATTTTTATAATCTGTGGAATTGTGCTAGTTATGGTCTTGAGTCCACCTAATAGATCTCACATTAGTGAGTTCATTATTAAAGGACAGATGTTTTTCTTTGTTCTTTCCCTGTGGTTGAGTTCTGATGTTCCTGTGTCACACAGTTGTGAATGGTGATGGCTATTAGATATCAGAATGGTGAATGCAATGCTTAAACTAGTATTTCTGAAGAAATGGTAGTTTTGATCTTTAAGTAGTTGAATTTCCTTGTTATTATCAGTGAAATAGTCAACTGTTAATGTAATAGAAGATTGTAATGTAACAAAATAGAAGATTGCTTTCCTAGGACTGCTGTAACAGAGTACCAAGATGGTTTACAACCACAGAAATCTATCCCAGTTGTAAAGGTTAGAATTCAAGGTGCCATGAATAGGAACATGCTCTCTGATAGCTAGCTTTAGGGGAACTGTCTCAAGGCTTCTGTTTATGGGTATTTATTAGCTTGAAGTTGTTTTGGCTCCAATTACATGACTTTCTCTTCTGTGTGTCTCTTCCCGCTGTTCTCCTGTCCTTTCTGTCTGTTCACATTTGTTTTTATCAAGACACCAATTAGACTGAATTAGAGGTTCACCTAATGAACTCATTTTAAATTTGTTACTTGTTTAAAGACTCTGTGTCCAAACTGGAGCATATTCTGTGGCATTAGAGGTTAGGACTTGAGCATGTGAGTGTTTAGAAGACCCAAGTTAATTCATAAGAGTAAGTCTTGGATTACATCTCAAGACCCTATTTTTAGATAAAATTAGCTCCTAAGGAACCCCATTCCCTTGGTGTTAGAAATGGAATCCCCCATGTATCAGGTAGGGTCTGTACTACTGAGCTATACCCTCGGCCCTTTGAGGTACTATGGAGGACTTACAGTATGCCTGATTATGTCTTTTGGGGGTGGGAGTAGTGGTGGTGGTGAGTGGTGGATGGATTGCAAGATGTTGATGTACTATTTATTCCTAGATGATTTTGTGACAAAACTTGCTAATTTGAGATGAGTAGAATTAGAAAACCTTAGAGAAATGTAATATATTTCTGAATTGTTTTTCAAAATTTGCTTCACTTAAAAAGAATTATTAATAGTGCTTCAGAAAGATAAAATGCATGATGATCATTATTATATATGGGTTGTAAAAAAGTTAGTAAAAACTCTTTACTTTCAAAATTCATCTCCCCGTACTTGTAGTGAATTTAGGTACTGTTGACTAAAATAAAGTTTGTTGAAAGAGCTTTGGTGTCATATACTTGTAATCTCAGCACTTAGAAGGCTGAGACAGGATTGTAGGTTTGAGGCTAGCCTGGGCTATATAAAGAGACTCTTGAAAGACTAGGAAACAGCAACAAACAATGATGAGAGGTCAGATATAGTTTAGAGGGGTTATTTTGGGAGTGGTAGCTACAGCATGAGATTGCAGCAGCTGTGATATGGATTTTATTTTAATAGCAAGTAGTGTTCCCTTTGTTAGTTTGGAGTGGTTCTTAAGAATTTATTGAGGTCCAGAAAGGATGCTGATTTTAAGCCATAAAACATTTAGAACCATTTCAGGATCATTAAGTTGTAATGTTGTCAATTTTAATAGTGTATCTAGGATATTTGGATAAACTATACATGTCAAAATATAAGTTTTGAGATAAGTACTTCAATAGACTTTCTATTCTTTTTGTAGTTGGAAAATGGATATACTTTATTTGACTACGACGTTGGACTGAATGATATAGTTCAGCTGCTAGTTCGTCCAGACTCCAGTCTTCCTAGCACATCTAAGCAGAATGATGTTCAGGCTAAACCCAAACCCTCTTCTAATAATCCACCTAAAGTAAAGAAAACAGCAAGAGGGGGATCTTCCAGTCAGCCATCTACATCAGCTCGCGCTTGTCTTATTGACCCTGGCTTTGGACTATATAAGGTATGTTGTCTTCAGACTTAACTAGCTGTGAGACTACAAATGTCTGTTTTCTTTGGGGTGCTGTGAGTAAGCAAGCATTGATTTCCATTAAGTAAGGATTGCAGCTGTTCATATTCTGTCAGAAGTAGTCTTTGAAAATTTACCATGGGGCTGGAGATTGCTGGTGAGTGCTTTTCTTATAAATATGAGACTCTTGGTTTGATCCTCAGTGCTACCAGCAAAAAAAATTATTGTGGTAGAAAAATGTAAATTGTGTATATTCAGTTCAAAGAATAATAAAACAAAGATACTTGGGTAAAGTTCACCCACATGAGGAAGTGGAATGATGCTAGCTAGCACTTTTTAAGGGTATTGCTTGCCTCCCCCAACCCCAGGGAAATTACTTACAGTGACTTTGTAATGCAAGTTTTTTATTACTTCTTATGTATATTGGTCTAAACAATATATTGTTTTATATATAGCTAGATCTCTTCATAATGAAGTTCTGCTTTCCCCCAACATTGATGTTTCTGCTGTATATAGGTGTATTTTATTCCTTCACATTATTTCATTCTACTTTATTGAGATGCTATCATATATCTAGTGTGTATTTATTAGATGCTTGAGCAATGTTGTACCTTCAGTTTTAACAATACTGGCTAACCAGTGTATACCCTGGCACACACATTCTAGAATATTAGAAATTTCTTTTTTTTTTAAAAAAAAAAAAGGTACTGATTGCTCATTAAAAGTATACTGTGAAGATTTTACGTGGTTTCTTAGGTCTGTTTGTCTGTCTCTGTGCCCACACTGTTCTAAGCACTGTAGCTCTACAGAATTTTTTAATGCTTCCTTTCTCCCATATCCCAAAGGTAACTCCTGTTTTTTTGCTTTTTTTTTGCTTTTTTGTTTTTGTTTTTTTGCTTTATGGCTTTTTATATACTTGCAATAAAAATGTTAGAATTATCTTGTATAAAACTACAAATGACTACTGATATTTTAATAAGGATTGTCTCTAGAGATCAATTTATAGAATTAATGTGTTTATGACTTTTAAATTCATGAACACATCTCTCTCCATTAGTTTATGTCTTTGACACTGTTTAATGAATATTTGACTTATGTCTGACAACTATAGTTTTGATGCTGTTTAAATGGTCATTATTTACTGGTACATAAAAGTTCAGTTGGCTTAACTTATTGACTTGTATCCAGAGTTTTTCAAATTCTGTTAGTAAATGGAAGGATAGTTTTGTTTTATCCTTTCTAGTCCTTATAACTCAGTTTCTTGTGGGTAAGTGAGTACCTAGACTTAGCATTTTCAAAATAAGAAATCGGTTGATGAAATAAATTAAGAAAACGCAAGCAGAAATAATTTAGATTCTATGGGAAAAATGCACACATTCATAAGAATAGAAGTAATCAAGAAAATAGTGAAGAGCTTTACTACCAAGAAGTATGAGGCTTGTGTACCAGGTACCTGTCCTGGTAAATTGTTTTAGACATTTAAGGAATATATAATTTTGATGATACATGAATTGACCCACAGCATAAGGAAAGAAGGAAGCTCTTTCTTGCTCTTTAAATGAAGTGAAACACTATTGCTAAAACATAACCAGAAACAATTTTGTATCCTAATACTATTAGAAACACAAGTTATATTTGACAAGAATTATGATTATGTATTAAGTGATATCTTGACAAAATATGGATTGTCAGAAAGTAGAGATAGTTAATTATTAGAAAATGTTTTTAGCATAAATTCAGTATTGTAATAAACTAAAGAAAGTTTAGCTAATATATAAAGTATTTTCTACATCTAAATACAAATTTGAGTCTATTCACGATTTTGAATAAATAAACTAGATGAGTATCTTAAGCCACACTTGACATCATTTTCAATGATAGGGAAAAGTTAGAAAGAGCCAGTCAGAAAGCCAGTATTGGGCTGGCCTGGTAGTGTATACCTGTAGTCCCAGCACATGGGAGGTGGATGCAGGTCTTTCTGGGATACATGAGACAGGCTCATGAAGGTATAGAGAAAGCTCAGAAAGGAAAGCTAACCAGTGCTGCTGTTACTTGACATTCTGGAAGTGCTAGATAACATAATGAAACAAGAAAACAAAATCAACATGAGACCAAAGTTACTGCTTATTGGTAAAACTGGAGAAAATAAATGTTTTAAAACATGAACTACCAATAAGGTAGTCATTTCCAAAGCGAATATTGTAATACTAGTAGATTTCTTTTTATACTTTATTAGTAAGAGAAAATAGTGCTGTGTATTCTCTTCTCTCCCTTTTCCTATCCTCCCTTCTTCCTTGAGTTGTCTTTAACACATATTTCTTAGAGCATACAGTATAAATTTGCTATTCCAGTTGCTGCAGTTACAATGGCAAACAGATGAGTTGTTTAGTTTATAGGAATTTCAAAAGAACTACCTCAGTTGTATTCAAAGAGCTAAAAGCCAGCTTACCATTTTGTCTAAACTACCCTTTCATTTCATCTCTTGTAGACATCTGTCTTAGTTTGTTTTCTTTGCTAATAATATAGTAATGCAGAACAGGTAATGTATAGAGAGCCTTATTTTGGCTTATGGCTGTGGCCAAAGGTTAATGAGTTACACCTAGTAATGTCTTTCTTGCTAGTGGTTCCATGCAACACAAAAAGACAGTTTATATGTGGTCTTTCTTACTCTTATAAATTAAGCACCCACAGTTATTTATGAAGATGAGTCTTGCTATGTTGCCCAAACTGTCCTGGAACTCCTGGGCTCAATTAATCCTTCTGTATCAGCTGAAATAGTTTAGACTACAGACACACACCATGCTTGAGTTTCTACATTCTTCATATTTCACCTTGGTGAGGATTGCGGTCTAATACCAGCTTTGGAGGGGCAAACCATACTCAAACTACAACAGTATGATGATGCTCTGAAATTTTTTTCATGTTGTTACTTTTAAAGTAGACTTATTTTAGAACAGGTATTAGTTATGTTTTATTGCTTTGGCCCAGTGCCTAACAAATAATTTAAAGGAGGAAGGATTTATTTTAACCTACAGTTTCAGGCAGTTCAGTCCATGTTTGTTTGGCTCTATGCACTTTGACAGAGTGTTATTGCTGTGGGAAAGGAATTTCTTCACTTGTGTTAAGATAGAGGCCAGAGTAAGGTGGATACAGATCTGATATATATTATTTATTTATATATCTCTATTATATATAATGTATATCATATACCCCAGATGACTTCCTGATTTAAAATCTGCTCTAATCCCTAAAGTTTTAAAGATTATAGTAAAATTACAAAGAGTGTACAGGCAGTTCTGATGTACCATACTCAGTCTCTCTGATTAATGTCTTATAGTATGGCACATTTGTTATAATAAATGAACTACATTTCTTTAGGTTTTACTTAATATTTAAATACCTATTCTTCCCATTCCAGAACATGAACGAGCACACACAAATGTGGCATCACATCTCCTGTATTTATGTATTTACATATTGAGACTGTTTATCTCTGTAGCCTTTGCTGGCCTGAACTTGCCATGCACCACCATATCCTGCTAGAATTCCTCTTCTTCCTCCTCCTTTTCCTCTTTTTTTTTTTTTTAAACTTTGAAAGCCGTAAGGCCTAGTTAAGCACTTTTTTATAGTTTGTCTCAGGTTTTATCTCTTACTTTTCTCATCAATAGACTAAATTTGTTTTTGAGACAGACTATAGAAATGAAAAATGGTGCTTTCATATCTCATTTAGGGCTGGCATTGTGAACATGCTATTAAATATAACTTGCATTTTGCATCAATAGGAGTTTAATTTTGCTGATACTGTTAGTGAACCTTAATCACCTGGCCAAGGTGTACTGTTCCTCAAGTTGTTCCACTGTTCATTTTTTTGTCTCTTCTTTTTCCATCCTGTGTTCTTTGAGAAGTCACTATATATATAGCCTGTATTAAAGATAGAAGTTGTGTATTTGATTCCATTCGAGGACAGAAGATGAAGGATAAAACCTTTAAACATGGGAGATTTGTCTTTTCTCACCTGTTTATATATTTAGTTATTAATGCACTGATACTTAAGATTGTTCTAGACTTGGCCAATGGAAGCTTGGAAGCTTTAAAACAAAACAAAACATGGCCCTTTGTTTCCTTACTATACTATTATTGTGACATTTCTTTCTGTTTTCTGGTATTTTAAGATGTTTAAAAGTTACTTTGCTTATTTCCTACTCCAGTACTGTAATGAGTCATTCTCCACGGGACATTGGTTTCTCTTCTCTCTTTTTCTTTCCGAGTGTGTGTATGAGATTTTGTGGTCATGCCTGTATATATGTGCATTTGTGTATTGAGGCCAGAAGCAGTATGTTTTTCATTTACTTTCAACCTTATTCAGGACTGAACCTCTCACTTAGCCCAGAGCCCAGTGATTGAGTAGGCTTGCTCACTGCAAGCATACAAGATCTGCCGGTTGTTGTTGCCGTACCCCAGGCATTGTAGTTACAAATGCCTGCCACCGTGTTCTGCTTCTAATGGATACTGGGGATCTGAACTCAGGTCTTCATGCTTAAAAGGCTGGCACTTTGCTAACTAAGCCATATTTCCAACCCCATACTGGTTTATTTGATTAGGCAATGAATGATATTAGAAACAACAGTGTGCCCTAGGTCTGTGTTTGTTCTCTCTCTCTCTCTCTCTCTCTCTCTCTCTCTCTCTCTCTCTCTCT
>NW_021604599.1:2530669-2587648 GCF_004785775.1 Grammomys surdaster | reverse complement strand
TCTCTCTCTCTCTCTCTCTCTCTCTCTCTCTCTCTCTCTCTCTCTCTCTGTGTGTGTGTGTGTGTGTGTGTGTTTCTATGTGTCTCTGTCTATGTATAGGTAGAATATTCTATGCAGTCATGATCTGTCTTCTTAATTCGCTGAATTTGGAGTTCATTGATCCAGCCAGTCTGGCATCTATTTGTCTCCATCCTATCTCCCCCCTCACTTCTCTACCAGTGTTGGGGTTACATGCATGCACCACTTGCCTGGGTTGTTAGATAGGTTTTAGGGATCTGAATTTAGGTCCTCATGCTCAAGTCCTTTGCCAAGTGAGCCAGTTTCTGAGTCCCTGTAGGTGTACTTTTTGTTCCTAGATTATCAAAGGCCCAGAATGGAGCAAGGAAAATTTTACAAAGAGTATTTTGCGTATGTATATAGTCATATACAGGAACGAAAAAAATATATATATCACTAGTGATGCTATATTAAACTTTCATTATCTTTTTCCTTTTAAAAAACATTTTTATTTATTTCTATTTTATGAGTAAGGGTGGTTACCTTGCATGTATATATGCCATGTGCATGCAGTGTCCCACAAGGCCAGAGGAGAGCATCATAAACCCTGGCACTGAGTTACAAACAGTGTTAAGCCATCCTGTTTGTATTAGGAACCAAAGCACGGTCTTCTGCAAGAGCAGGAGTGCTCTTAACTCCCAAACCTTCTGTTCCTTTCTTACATGGTTTTTCAGGGATGGGAGAAAGAGACCCTGTAGGCTCTTTTGTTTATTTGGTTTTCTGTTTGTGTTGAAACAGGTTGTAGTTGAGGCTGGCCTTGAGTCCAGATCCTCCTGCCTCTCCCTCCAAAATGCTTGTGTTACAGGTGTACATTGTCACACTTGGTCAGAGGCTGCTGATACTGTTGAAGACAATGAAGGAATAACTCATTTTCATGGAAGAATAGCAAACTTCTATTTCTCTTTTCCAAGCTATCCTAGAAGAACTTCACAGAAAACTAGTTTTCTTGGCAAGGGTCTCTTCTTCCTTACCATGTTATAGCTAGCTGTCAACTAATTTGTTTAGAGATAGTGTCTTCACTATCTAGTCTAGATTGGCCTTGAACTTGTCCTCCTTTTGTTTTGGCACACCCAAGTTCTGGTGTTACAGGCTCCTTGTACTGCCTTACCTGGCTTTGTTTAATAGTTTATATATTTCATGTTAATATATAATAGAGATGCTAATTTTTTAAATTTGCCACTAAATGGTCTGGCCATTTGGTATAGAAAAAGACTTCACTGTCAAATTCTAGTTAAATTGTTAGTTGTATAAACTTGCAAGGGAATTTATTCTGTTTTTTGAATTAGGGATATTGTGGACCTGACACTTAACTCTAAAGAATCTACTGTGTTATTCACATTGTAATTTTTAAAAGTGTATTTAATTAACTTTATTTGCTGCAGAGGCTATTATGAGTTTGTTTCCATTTTCAGTTTAAAATGAAATTACTCTTAATGAATTTTTGAAATTTTATCTAATACTTTAGAAGTGCTTTTTTTCTGGATAGTTAGTTCATTCCATGAATCATTGTATATTTAGTGCACATTCACTTATGTATTAATATTAGGGACAGAGAGGTAAACATGATATTCTTTCCTGCCTCATTAGAGCTTCTAAGTGTTAATTTTGAAGGTAAACTCAAAATACTTTTAAATGCTACTAGTTTTGAGTTAGAGGAATGGCTTAGAAGGTAAGAGTGCTTGCTGTTTTCTCAGAAGACCTGGGTTTGGTTCCTAGCTTCCCCATGGTGGCTCCAATTCCAGGAGTTTGATGTCCTCTTCTGGCCTCAGTGAGAACTATATGTACATGGTGCACACAAAAACAAACAGGCAAACCATTCATACATATGAAAATAAACTTGGGGAAACAACTATTGTCTTTATTTCTGAATTTCCTCTTTCTTGTAATGAAATTTTGACTAATTAGCATGTAGAAATTTTGTTTTTAAAAACTGGAAAACATCTGGGCATAGTGGTCTACACTTTTAATCCCAGAGACAGGGAGAGTGGCAGAGACAGGAAGAATGGCAGAGAGGCAGCAGCAGAAGCAGGTAGATCTCTGTAAGTTCAAAGTCAGCCCAATTTACATAACGAGTTTCTGGATAGCAAGGGTTATATAATGAGACCCTGTCACCAAAAACAAACACAAATACACACACACACACACACACACACACACACACACACACACACACACACAAACTTTAGAATCTTCCCTTTATTTTGAGTTTTGGAGGAATCTGTCATTTTGTTTTGTAAGCGTTTTTTTGTTTGTTTGTCTTTTGTGTTTTTTTTTTGGGGGGGGGGGAAGAAAGTGACAGTATTAGGAATATAACCTAAGACCTTGTGGATTTTAGGACTTGATCTACTGCTTTGTGGCTCAGAAACACATCTTTGATTTTTTTGTTTTTTCTTTTTTTCCCCTTCTTTCTGACTAAAATATTGTGATTTAAATTTAAAATTTAAACTAATTTTAAAGCTGACATAAAGTTGCAGGTCACTTTGAAGAGCTAGTTTTTACCAGTCCTATTTTGAAGAGCCTGGAGGTGTTTGAGCAGTAGCCAGGTTTGTCCATTCCCATTGTTCATTGTAAATATATTGAATCACTGAAACTGAGTTATGAAGTAAATATATTTTCTGAAATGTGAACTTTTGATACCTAAATCAATGCTTTAGTTTAGGTATCTGCTGTGAACAGACACCATGGCCAAGGCAACTCATAAAAACAACATTCAATGGGGCTGGCTTACAGGTTCGGAGGTTCAGTCTATTATCATCAAGGCAGGAACATGGCAGCATCCAGGCAGGCATGGTGTAGGAGGAGGTGAGAGTTCTACATCTTCATCCAAAGACAAATAGGAAAAGACTAGCTTCCAGGCAGCTAGGAAGAGGGTCTTAAAGCCCACACTCAGAGTAACACATTTACTCTTAAGGTGACACCTTCAAATATTGCCAGTCTCTGGGCCAAACATATTTAAACCACTAGAGTTGATTAATTCATTTTAGTTTGTGAATAAGGAAACTTTCTTTGACTCAAGTATGTTTTTATCTTTTAAATAGTTGCCATCTAGTTCAAATGATGTGTTTAAAATGCTAAGCATTTAAATTTAGCTAAATATGTAGCAGCTAATTTTTCTGTATGTCATTTTATGTATACTGCGGAATACAAGAAAAAGAAATGATCAGTAACCCACGTAAAGTGTTGATATTTTAGTATGTTCTGTCTGTATGTTTTCAGTACAATAGAGCTTAACAATGACATGAAGAAAACAACTTAATGAAATGCTACAAAGTAAATATTGCTAAACACCACCAAATTTTCAAACAGAATAGCAAACCCCCAGGAATTCTCCATGTTGTTCTTCCTGACTTTACACATACATATGTATGCATTTGTATGTTTGTGTTTGAAGTGAGATAGCTGTCCTTGGGAAGAACATTAAGTGCTTTCAACTGCTGAGTCATATTCTTTACTAACTCCATATTCTTTACTTGAAATTATTCCCTAAACATCTATAGTAATCTTTTCTGTGGTCTTTATACAATTCTTTCATTTATTTATTTGACTTTACATCCTGATCACAGCCCCTCCCCAGATTTCCTCTCTTTTTCCTCTGAGAAAGAAGAGCTCTCCCGCCCCCATATCACCCCACCTTGGCACATCAAGTCACTGCAGGACTAGGAACATCTTCTCCCTCAGAGGCCAGACATAGTGCTTCAGTTAGGGAACAGGATCCACAGACAGGGAACAGATTTAGAGACAGTCCCTACTCCAGTTGTTGGGGAACCTGCATGAAAGACTAGGTTGCACATCTGCTACATATGTGCAGGAGACCTAAGTCCAGCCCATAGTTGCTCTTTGGTTGGTGATTCAGTCTCTGGGGAGATCCAGAGATCCAGGTTAGTTGATTCTGTTGGTCTTGTGGAGTCCCTATCCTTTTCAGGTCCCTCAGTCCTTCTCCAACTCTTTCAAAAGACTTCCCAACTATGTCTAATGTTTGGCTGTGGGTCTCTGCGTCTGTTTCTATTGGCTGTTGCGTAGAGCCTCTCAGAGGATAGTTGTGCTAGGCTCCTGTCTGCAAGCATAACAATATTATTAATAGTGTCAGTGATTGGTTCTTGACCATGGGATGGGTCTCAAGTTGGGCCAGTCATTGGTTGGCCATCTTTATACAATTTTTAACAACTTACTAACATGTAATCTGTTTGTGCAATCCTAATTTAGCTGTTTCTCATATTACATTTATTAATTTATTTACATATATATAATTTATTTATTTTTTTCAAATTGTAATTTATACTCATTCACACAGGGGTTATAAACACAAAAAGGCAGGACATGGGGAAGGGGATGACACTGGAGTGTGGGTGTTCAGGGGGAGTACAGATATCTTTCAGAACAGGGTATCGGCTGGGTGAAGGTTCAGGGGACAGGTCACTATGACTCTGCCTATGATTCACTTGTCCTTATCTAAGTTGGTATTATCTGCCAAGGCTACCTATTTACAAGGTCTGTGACTACTCAAGCTGGTAAATTGTCACAAAAACTGCCTGTTTACGATAGCTTATAGCCATCTGTTTCAGTGTTTATCCACAGAGATCCAAGACTTGGTGTTAGTATACATGTATGACAGGCCTATTGCTGATTTTAGGCCTATGGCTGATTTTAGGCCTTCAGTGTGTGTAAGCAGGGCTGCCCCTGACATCTCCTCCCTTCTCTAAGTATAGACAGGCTGTGGCAAATCTAACCTTGCGAAGGCGGGGATAGAGGCCTGACCTCCAGTAATTGGAGGGGATCTTGTAATGGCTCCAGTCCCCCTGTCATTGTCCAGTGAGGCATGAGGGCTATACCCATCCCGATGTCTTTTTCCTGTAGAAGGGATACTTTTGACATCAATCCCTAGCATATTACATTTTTAAAATTTGTATTTACAGGGAAATAAAATAAAATGAATTGTGTTTAGTGTTGGAGAAACCCGTGTTCTGAGTTTCACTTGACATTTTAGCTATATGTGTTTTTGTGTTATACAGGATGGCAGGTATATATGTACATGTATGTTCATATACCTGTGTGCATGTGTGGAGGCCAGAGCACACCTTCGGGTGTTGGTCTTCCTTCTCTGTGTTGTTTGAGACCATCTTCTTATATTTTTGGTTGTGAGCCTAGCCTTTAACGGCTGAGCCATCTCTCCAGCCCTGAGACCATCTTCTTATTGTTTGCTGTTGCATACCCAGGCTGGCTGGCTCACAAGCTTCTAGGAATTCTCTTGTCTGTTTCCCCTGTTATCATAGGAGCACTGGGATTACAGACCTGTGACCAGTTCTTATGTAGGTTCTTGATATTCAAGCTCAGGTCCTCATGTTGGCTCACTGAGTCATCTCCCCAGTCTTTTGCTATATGTCTTTTGAGGACAGATATGTTTCATATCTTAACTTTTTTGGGAAAATGGAAATGATTTTGTATTATAGAAGTGATTATATAATCAAAACCTGCTAATATTTACTAAGCAGACGATGATGGAAGATCAGATCTCTGCGTTAAGTGGGTCAGCATTAGATATGCTTAGTGAGGCTTTCCACTGATGTTTAGTGAAATGAGACAGTTTTCAGTTTGTGCGTATTATACATCTACTGGGTTGGAGTGACTCAGTTGTATTGGTAGGTATGTTGTAAAACCGTAAAAGTATGAGGCCGAGACAAGAGAACTTGTTTAAGATTATACATTTGAAAAGTTTGAAAGCTGAATTTTCCACAGAGCTGTGTTTCCCACAAAACAAAGGACATGTTTAGAAGCTTGTTTGATGATCCGATCTACTTGGGAGGCAAAGGCAGGAGGAATGCAAATTCAAGGCCTGTCTGAATTTTCCATCACAAGTTTCAGGCAGCTTGGACTACATAGGGAGTGTTCCCCACCCTTACTCTCAAAGACAAAAAAAGATACGAAAACAAAGAGTAAGGCCTGATAATTCAGTCTGTAACCTCAGGTACTCAAGGCTGAGGCTGGGAAATTGGAAATTCAGGACCTGGGGCACATAGTGATGTCTTGTCTTAAAATAAAAAGTTAAAAAGAATGTTAATTTTGTAGTTCAGTAGTCAGTAGTTGCCTAGCATATGTGAGGTCATATGTTCAATACCTAGTTTTGGAGAGAGATGGATCCTGAGCATGCTGGATAAACAATAGTCCTTCTAGTATTTGCTATTTGATACTGTCTAAATTTTAGTTACCTTTTCTCATGCTTCAGTTTTTGTACCTTTCTAAATGTGCATGACCTTTTCTATATGTGATTATATGTATGTATATGTACAGATATATGTGTATATGTATGCTTTTGTGCTTACTTATTTTCTACTTTTTAAGACAAAAACTCAATATGTAACTAAGGTGCCTTTCACATTTTGTCGCTCAGTATTGAGAGTGCTTGTTTTTATAAGCATACACCACAATTACTGAGTTTACATGTGGCTTTTGTATATTTTCTTTCAAAAGACAGTTTATTTGTGATCCCTTTACTATCCTCTTATTAACGTACATACTCATACTGGCTTTGGTTAGATGAACAAACTGTAAGAGTTTTTTGTTTTAATTAAGCCTTTTAAGTTAAGCCTTTTAAGTCTTTGTCTTGCAAGGTACAAATGAACATCTATGCTATTTTTAAACCTCGTAAGATTACAAGTGTACACTACTATACTTGTGCTTACAGCTATTTTGTTTTTAAATAAAAAATAAGGTCAGATTTAATTACAGGTCCATGTGACTTATATACTCTATCACAAAATCTAGCCCCAAACCATGCTTCTTATTTTTATATACAACCATATATTTTTTTAAAATTTATGAAGTATGTATATTCTTTGATATTTTGACATCTGTAAAGAAACTTTGCTTTTGGGGAGAGACTAGACTACCTTTCCTAAGACTAGTAAATTCCTTTTTTATTGTTGTTGTTTTGTGAATTTCTAGAAATAATACGCTGTCAGAGAGCATGTCTTTAATATACAACAGATCAATTCCAGGTCCATACCCTAGTCACGTCTCTTATCTCTGTCTCACACACTAAGACAGTATTCTTCTGATCATCCATGGCAGGGATGTCATGTCAGACTAGAGACTTCCCCAGGAGCCTAAAGTCCATTGTGACACATTCACACTGGCTAATCTTAGATTGTCTGCTCTGTCCTGTCCTGCTTTGCCTTCCTAGGGAAGACAGAATAATGGCTCTTGGGCTATGATTTCCCCTAGTTTCTTCTGTCTCTTTTTCTTTCTTTGTTTGTTTTGTTTCGTTTTTCTCTGTGTAGCCCTGGCTGTTTTGGAACTTACTTTGTGGACCAGGCTGACCTCAAGCTCAGAGATCCACCTAACTCTACCTCTTGAGTGCTGGAATTAAAGGCATTCATCACCACCGCCTAGCTCTTCTGTCTCTTAGCCAAACCTCTTGCTTTGCTATGTGAATTGAATTTTTCTTTAAATAACATTAACATCTCCTTTTTACATTTTAATTCTATAAATTAAAATCATGTGGATAGGTATAATTTGAACACTTCCAATAATACATTATCTTCTTTTTGTCAATGCTATATCTTCACAATGACTTTTGAAACAGGCTCTTACTGTGTAACTCACACTGGCATCAAATTCTTATGATTTGTTCTATCTTAGCTTCTCTTGGGCTGGGGTTACAAGAACATGTTTCCAGATGTCCACTCTTCTGACTAATTCTTTCTGTTCTTAATTCTTCATAAGTTACTTAGAAGGGTACCATGACAGTATCCTGGTTTTGTATTAATTTTATGGTATGGTATTTTTTGTTCTGAGCTGCCATCAAAACCCAGGCTCTACAAAAGAGTTTCATCTCTTACATGCAGTTTAACCTATTTAAATATTTCCTTAGCATGTTTATGTGGCCACAGTTTTACTACTTTGTGGGATATTCTTCCTTCCACCCTTTTCCAACCCTTTCAACCTCCTGACACCAGATAAAGAGAGAAAAAAGAAGTATAGAGGGGAAAGAAAAGATGTCCCTGTATAAAGTCAGCAGTCAGAAAGAGTAGGATGTTATTGATAGACTACTTGCTGCTGATTAAGGGCATTGAGTTCCTTAGAGCAAGTTTGATCTTTGCTCTCGGGGTATCTCATTTCTTCTTGTTTTCTTCTTTTCGCAAGACTACTTAACAAACAGCAACCAACAACCCAAAAACCTCTCAGGGCCCTAGCATTTATATTCCTTCTGAAAAGTCCCCAGAATACCTAATATCGAAGAATTGCAGAAAGGTATCTGCAGCTGGCAAAATCATGTCCCTGCTAGAGCATGAGGCAAATCATAGTCAGCTGCTGTGGACAATCTAAAGCAGCCCATGTTCTACACTTCAGATTAAAAAAAAACACATTCTTATAGTATTTCTACATTTTTAAAAGAAAAAAAACTTGAAAATTATCACTATGTATCTATATATTTAACAATATGTTTAGAGTTTAGAAGCCCCACCAGCCACCTTTTTTGTTTGCATTATTGTAAATGGTATGCTAATAAAACAATAGGATAATAAAACTTGAGTTTTAGATTCACTATACTCAAATGACAATCGCTACTTTTATGAACTAATGAATATTATTTTAGGTTAATCTAAATAGTAGCCCTACATGCTGGCTTCTTGCAAATTTCAGTATTTCATTTTGACTGTTTACTGATCTGTAGTAGAGTTTATATTTATATTTGTGTAGGGATTTTTTTTTTCTTTTTGTTTTTGAGACAGCCTGCTGTGCTCTTCCTATATAGCCTAGGCTGGCTTTGAATTTGTGATTCTCTAGCCTGAGCTTCCAGAGTGCTAGGATTACAGATTACACCACTCCTCCACACACTTCAGGCTAAAGGTGTTTTCTACTGCTGTTGTTTAAGATTGGCCATATTGCATTCCCTGTTACAATGATATCAGTGGAATACTAAATGAAATACTATGTTTTGGCGTTCTGTGAGTAAATAGTAACTTAAGTTTATTCTTATCTTTAGCATTGATTATTTTTGTTTGTTTTACTTTTTTCCTTACAAGAGATTGTCTGTAAATTTATCAGTTATCATAGTGGAAGAAATAAACCTGTATTAATTTAATACATAAATCAATTTATGTAGTAGATAGCATGTTCATTTATGATTCTTTGTTATACCTAACCTATTTGACCATTATTTTATTAATAGTAGAAGTAGTTCTTGTCTTTCTCCCTTCTTCCCATCCTTCTGTTTCTCCTCTTCTAAATGCTTTGTTCTTGTGTTGTATTAAAGCATGTCTTTCAAGCTATTTCATTGCTATGGTATTCACTTTGCATACTGCTTTTGGTTGAATGTTGCACCGAGATGAAAGTTAATGGTTTTGACTTATTTGTGCTTCCTCCTTACTGTGTTATTTTGGTGATTTGAAACTTAAAAAAAAACCCTTAAAATATATTTCTGAGTTTATCACTTATTTTAAGTTTATATTTACCTATCTTGTCAGATTTAACAAGCTTCTTAGTATAATGGCAAAACCCATAGTGTTTCAGGGTCAAGATGCTTTCAGCTCTCTGGAAATCTTAACTAGCTTTTGCCTACAACAAGCTAACAATACCTTTGTTTCTTCATAAAGAAGTAATTAATAGGCTCATTGTGATTAGGCAAATCTAAGTAAAGAACATTGCATATTATCTGGCACGTGTGGGTATAAGTGTCTTAGAACATACTTTCATGCTATACCATCTGTGTTCTAGTTTGCTTTCTGTTGCTGTGATAAAAACACTGATCAAAACAACTTGGAGAGGAAAGAGCTGACTTGACCCACACTTCCAGGTCACAGTACCCTACTGAGAAAAGGGGGGGGGGCGGCAAGAACTCAAGCAGGAACTGTGGTAAAAGGCTGCTTAGACTCATCTCTAGCATGTTTGCTTTCCTCCTTTCTTTCCTTCCTTTGTTCTGCCTTTCTTTCTTGCTTTCTTTGCTTTCTTTTCTTACGTTTTATGTATTCACTTTACATCTTGCTCACTGCCCCTTCCTATTCACCCACTCCCACAATCCTTGCCCTATCTCCTCCCTTTTCCTGAGTGGGTAGGGCTCCACTTAGGTATCCCCTCCCACCATGGCACTTCAAGTCTCTGTGAGGCCAGGTGCTTCCTCTCTCACTGAGGCCAGACAAGGCAGCCCAGCTAGAAGAACATGTATAGGCATGTATACCATGTATAGGCAACAGCTTTTGGGATAGCCACTGTTCGAGTTGTTCAGGACATGCACATGAAGGTCAAGCTACACATCTGCTACATATAAGTAGTACATACCTTACAGGGAAGCCTAGGTCCAGCCTGTGTATGTTCTTTGGTTGGTGGTTCTGACTCTGAGAAGCCCAAAGGTCCAGGTTAGTTGACTCTGCTGGTCATCCTGTGGAGCTCCTATCCCCTTCTGGGCCACAGTCCTTCCTCCCTCAAGCTCCATTCACCATTTGGCTGTGGGGGTCTGTATCTGTCCGTGTCAGCTGCTGGGTAGAGCCTGTCAGAAGACAACATGATCCTGTCTGTAAGTATAGTAGTAGTGTTAGGGATTGGTGCTTGCTCATAGGATAAATTTCAAGTTGGGCCGGTTATTCGTTGGCCATTCCCCCTGTGTTTGCTCCATCCCCCATGCCTGCATTTCTTGTAGATAGGATAAATTTGAGGTTGAAAGTTTTATGAGTGGGTTGGTGTCTCTATCGCTCCACTGTGGCTCTTGCCTGGCTATAGGAGGTGACCTCTTCAGGTTCCATATCCCTAATGTAGTGAGTCACAGCTAAGGTCACCTCCATTGATTATTGGACACCTCCCTTATCCCAGGTCTCTGTCTCCTCCTGGAGATGCCCCCCCACCTCTTGACACCTATCAGTTGCAGATTTCCATTCATTTTCATGGCTATCTATCCACCTCTCTTGTCCTTCCCACACCTGATCCTGAACTCTCCATTCTCCTACACATTCCCTTCCCTCCTAGTTCCCTTCCTCCATCTGCCTCTTAGGACTATTCTACTCCTCCTTCTAAGTGAGATTCAAGTTTCCTCACTTGGGCCTTCCCTCTTGTTTAGCTTCTTTGGGTGTGTGGAGTGTAACATGGTACCTGTATTTTATGGTTAATATCCACTTATAAGTGAGTACATAACACGCATTTCCTTTTGCAACTGGGTTACCTCACTCAGGATGATATTCTCAAGTTCCATCCATTTGCCAGCAAAATTTATGTTGTCTTGGTTTTTGATAGTTGAATAGTATTTTATTATGTAGATTTATGTTTTCTTATCCATTCTTCAGTTGAGGGACATCTAGATTGTTCCCAGTTTCTAGCTATTAGGAGTAAAGCTGCTACAAACATAGTTGAGCAAATGTCTTTGTAAGATGTTGAAGTTTCTTATGTATTCACGACCTACCTACCTAAGGATAGTGCCTCCCACAGTGGGCTGGCCCCTCCTATATTAGTCATCACAAACAGTTCTTCAGGCCAATCTAATTGAAGCAGTTCTTACATTGAGTTTCCTTCTTCTCAGGTGACTCTAAGGTTGTGGCAAGTTTACAATAAAAATTTAAGAGTTCTAGTTATTGAGTACATTACATGATCTCTCTCTTCAAGGGAAAGCTAGATTGATGAGATGATCATGTGCTGATGATTTCAGATTTGAAAGGACATGGGGAAAAAGGTTCAAGAGATTTCTCTCTTTCCCCGGGGGAAATCAAACAAATAAAACTGACTTACTTCTTCTTACTTATGTCCTCACATTTTTTAGAAGAACTTTTAAAAACTTGCCTGTTTCTTAATTCTGATATACCTATGTTCTAATCACTGTTTTCTGTTTGTAAAAGTTGTTGGTTAGGTCTGGATCATTATTGGGCTTCTGTTTTGTATCTTATGCCTCCTTGTTTTATCTTTTGTGCTTTGAAGTGGTAAATGAACAGTTCTGCCTAGCAAGTTAATAATCCATGGCCGAACTCTTCCCAGTTGTATACATTACTTTTGTTAACTCTTTCTGTTGTTCTTTATGAATAATTCCTTCATTTTCAAGTTTTATCTTCACCTAGCAGTTTTTTTTTTGTTGGTCTGATTGTATACGTTATTTTTAGGGTTATAAATAAATTAATAGAAAAAAATTGTCTCAATTATTTACAGTGTTGGTTTTGTAATGGCAGCATTCCTAACATGATTCCTGCATACGTAATCATTGTTTTTATAAGTAGAACGTAGACGTGGGTGAGGAAGAACTAAAACATCTACTTCATTGAAGGAAATTGGGACGAAGTTTAATTATATTAATAAGTACCAAGATTAAAATAGTACAATATAATCTAAAAGAAGTTATGATTTAATCTGTAATCATTTCAAACATGAGTAGCAACAAATATTGTTTAATAATAACTCTCAAATAACTTGAGTTATATTAAAGTTTTTGAAGCAATAGATGAAATTAAGCTTCATTAACTAATTTTAAACTTTTTTTAGGTAAATGAATTGGTGGATGCCAGAGATGTCGGCCTTGGTGCTTGGTTTGAAGCACATATACATAGTGTTACTAGAGCTTCTGATGGACATTCCCGTGGCAAAACTCCACTGAAGAATGGCAGTTCTTATAAAAGGACTAATGGAAATGTAAATCATAATTCCAAAGAGAACACAAATAAATTGGACAATGTGCCCTCTACGTCTAATTCAGACTCAGTTGCTGCTGATGAAGACGTTATTTATCATATCGAGTATGATGAGTAAGTGCTCATATTATTGAGGACTTAATGTTTTTCTGTATAGAAGCGAAGCTTTGCATTTCAAGATTATTTTGAATAGTCTTTTTGAAGAAATCATTTAGTGGTCATGTTCAATCTTTGTTTCTGTGTGTTTAGAGATTGTTACCCAATAGTAAGGGCCCTTTCCCTGTCAGTCATCTCTGGCTTAGACGTAGCTTGCTTTTAATCATCCTACTATCGGCTATTTTAGGATGTTCAGATTTCTATTTGTCTGTTAGGTTTTAGTTATATTTAATATTTTAGGAAACATTGTAATAGCTATAAGAATAAGGCAAAAAATACTGAAAACTGCTTTTAATTGAGATAATTTACATACATCTTATTCGTTTGAAAAAAATTAATTCATTGATTTTTAATATATCCATAAGATTATGCATTATCACAAAGTTTAGAATGTTTCCATCTTTATTACCCTCAAATAGGAAATCTCATATGAATTGACAGCCATACCACTATCTCTGTTTCTAGATAAAGTTATGTTCTCAAATATTATGCAGGATCTTGGCTTTAAGAGCCTAGATTCTAGCACTAAATTTTTGTTATTAAAAATTGTGGAACAAAAGTTATTGGCACACAGCACACAGAACATCCTTGCCATATGCTCTGAACTCAAATCTTAAAATGGGATGTGCATTTTTATAGTACAAGATGGTTCTAAGAAAACTTGGTAGAGGGGCTGGAAGATGGTTTAGGTTAGAAGAACTGACTGCTCATCCAGAGGACCCAGCTCTAGTTCCCACACAGTCACAACTTTCTGTAACTATAGTTCCACGGACATCCAGTGCCCTCTTCTGGCCTCTGGGAGCCAGGAATGCATGTAATGCACAGACACACATATAGCTCAAACATCCATATATGTAAAATAATAACAATAATCATAGTAATAAAGAAAAATTTAGAGGAGAGGGCAACAACAAACAACTTGGTAGAAGCTCATTTTTAGGATATCTGGAAGGAACAGTAGACACCTTTAATCTTTACTTTTCTGATCCTTGTGCTTTGGACTAGCTTACCAATGGTACTTATCTCAAATGAATTATCATTCTATTTTAATCATAGTCCTTGGTAATAGAACCAACAGTGAGAATGCACATAATGATAGTAGGCTTGGCCAGGACTAGTAATATTGGTGAAATTGTGTTAGTGTAGTGTTAGGGTCTGGAGTCAGGGGTCAAACATGATGATGGATAGTTTGATTTAATGAATGCTGGGGCTGAGAGCATGAAGACCGGTTACTAGAGTGGTAGACTTAGCTACTGCCAGCAAGTATGTTTAAGTTCTTGAAAGAGTTTTATCTTAATAAAAAATGTGTATGGATGTTTTGCCTATATGTATGTATGCAAACCACTTGTGTGCCTGGTGCCCACAAAGGCCAGAAGAGGGTGTCCTTGGAAATGGAGTTACAGACAACTAGTTGTGAGCTGCAGTGCTGGTGCTCGGAATCAAACCCAGATTCCTACAAGAGCATCAAGTGCTCTTTAATCACTGAGTCACCCCTTCAGCCTCAAGGTTTATCTTTTGATAAACTGGAAAATAGCTAGGAAAACTGCTGCCTGAGGTTTTATTTTGTCCAAGAAGTATTATCGTTTGGCAAAAAGCATGATACAAAATAGCACAGATAGGAATTGGACCTGAAACTTTAAATACAAAGTAAGCCAGTGCTTATTCAATTGTACAATTTAAGAAGTCTTTGAAGATGGTTTAGGAATCACACTACCCAAAGGGTAGGCTCTGTACTTTATTTTGGTGTTAGAACACAAAACAAAACTTTCATATTTATTTAGCTGATTTTTTTTTTTAATGTTGAAAAATTTCTTGCTTAGAATCAATGCTAGAAATGAGTTAAATCACTGGTTCTTAACCTGAGTTATGTCTCTCTGAGCTTGAATAATCTTTTCACAGGGGTTGCCTAAGATCATCAGAAAATACAAATGTTTACATTATGAATCATAACTGTAGCAAAATTATAGTTATGAAATAACAACAAAAGTAATTTTATGGTTGTGGGTCACCACAAGATGAGAAACTATTAGGAAGGTTGAGAACAACTGGTCTAGATCAACATACATAATAAATCGACAACACATTCTACGTGATAGAATTAAATGCTTCACCTCTGGCAACTTAAAGATAATCATATAGCTGAACTCTTTTGAGAAATAAAAGATACCAGAAACTTACTGGAAGATGTCATAGCATCTTTTACAAAGAGAAAGCAACTCTTTTACAAATTCTCTTTACAACATATCAAGTATGGTATATGCTGTATAAAATAGATGAGCTCCTGTAACAAAATCCTTGGTAACAGTAGGCTGGTGGAAACATGTAAGATGAGTCACGACATCTGCCTGCTTCTGCCTCCCAAGTGCTGATATTAAAGGCATGTGCCACTACACCCGGCTTCAAGATCCTGTTTCTAAAATAAACAAAACATAGCCAATGAAGCAAAGGAAAATAGACAGTATCTTTCTTTGTTGCTCAATTTAGCCCCAAATTTCTGGTCTCATAGTATCCTTTTTTTTCAGCCTCCAAAGTGTCTAGGGGTACTGACTCATGCCACTGTACTAGCTGTAATAAGTCACTTTTGCTGGATTGCAAGATTCAAGGGAGGCAATGGAACGTGATGTGGCTGTCAAATAGAGAATGCTGTACTTGTTCTGGACTGGATGTCCCTGTGTGGAGTATTGTCTTCCAGTTCCAGTGTCATACAGCACTTACTTGACCAGGTGCATATTCAGAGTTGAACCTAAAATGTAAGACTGTAAAACTATCGTGAAGAGCTACATCTTTATCTTGAAGAACTTGAATCATGATAAGCTCTTACTGTAAAATCTTCATCTAGGAGGTCCCAAACTTCAGATCTCTAAAGAGAAAAAAATGGTTTGACTTGAGACATGGACGTTGAATAAACAGTAGTTTTTCAGCTCTAGACCAAGATACATACAGAAGATATGTTGTAAAGAGAATTTGTAAAATTAGTAGTTACACTAAATGACTTTAGTCTTCACTATAATTTTTATTTTTAGAGCACTTGGGATGTTGTAAATAGGCTATCATCCTATTTTTGATACTAAACACTACAGTTTTTTTCAATGACCTATTACATTAAGGGTTTTTTAATTGTACTTTTAACATCAAAGTGCTGCAGTGTAGATTGGACAAGTGCAATACCTTACATAAGCTGTGCTTATCACTTAGAATGGAATTGCTCAGAAATTGCTTTAGTTTTAATCAATTAGTAAGAGGCAGAGTCTTCTCCTCTCCTGGATTTGTGAACCTCCAGACAGTTTCCAGAGTGTTAGGATTATAATACACAGATGAACGACTCCTCATGCCCCCTGAATTGGAGGTTGGGGTTTGAACTTAGGGCTATAGCAAACTAGGCAACTACTCTACTACTGATGTAAACCCCTAGTCCTTTGAAAAGCTATTTTTATAATAAAAGTCATATTTTACATATTATTAGACCACATGAATTCTCAGTCTGGGAAGGGAAACTTACTGGAGAACAGAATGACTTGAGAATCAGATTAAGATACATAGGCATTCCTTGTGTCAATCAATTCCTTTCTACTTACAGCAGAGATAACAGTTTTTAATCTATATGAAAAATGATAAATGTTTCAGAATCAAGATTTTTTTTTGGTAGAAGGATTTTAAAAACAAACCAAGAAAACTTGAACTAGGAATCATTGACACTTTCTCAAAATTATAGGTACATGCCAGACATAGTGGCACATGTCTTTAATCCCAGCACTTGGGAGGTGGAGGCAGGTGGATCTCTGAGTTCAAGACTAGCTTCGTCTATATAGTAAGTGCCAGGACAGCAAGGGCTATGTAGAGAGACCCTATTTTTAAAACTCAAAGGTGATATATATATGTGTGTGTGTGTGTGTGTGTGTGTGTGTGTGTGTGTGTGTGTGTATGTTAGAGAGAGAAAATATGTTCATGCAAATGTTAATGTTGACATGTTTTTAAGATGTTAGGTTTTTTCTGATACATACATATACATATCTTCTGAAAATTCCTTGATGAATATAGGCTCAGTTGTTGAAGGCTTCTTGTGAAGAATGTGTAGTTGGTCAGTATCACGGCTTAGGTTAGGCTGTTATCAATGATTTACATCTTACGGCAGATGATGTAAATAAAGTATGTGTGGTTTCAAGGTGTCTGACACAAAAGTAGTTGTTTTTTTACCTCCCCTCGATTAGTATCTCTTGTTTCATTAGAATCTTATCAACTTGGTATTTTGAGAGAAATGTATTATCTGGAGATTTGGATTTCAATGAATTCTTAGGGTGTTTTTAAAAACACCCTTAGGCCATACATAATTTACCTGTGAAGAAAGTTAACTCCCTTTCCTCACAATAAAATCCTAAGTCCTGGGGAAGTAGGATGGTTTGGAAATCTCTTTTTGTTTTTTTAGAACAGTTTCATGTATCCTAAGCTGGTCTTGAACTGCTGTGTAGCCAAGGAGTATCTTGAACTTCTAAGTTTCCTTCTTCCTTCTCTTGAGTGTGAATGGTGGATTAAGAGACATGTGCTACCATGCTGGTTTATGTGGTACTGGAAATCAAATACTGGGCTTCATACCCTCCCATACTCTACCAACTGAACTCTGTCTTCAACCCTGAAAACTCTCTTGATGGTGTTATATGAAGAAAATAAAGTGGAGAAGGATTACAAATAATGATATGTAAAAGGAATATAAGCAATTTCAAATCATTAAGTGTTAAAAGGGAATGAACAAAATGTTCCTTATTTCATTTTGGTAAGCTTGTCCTCATTTACATTTATGGCATCCTGAATATTATTTATTCCTGTCATATATCCTTTAAATAGCCAAGATACTAAAAATTTAAATGATATTTTAAAGGTCATCTAAAAGATCATTACAAAACTGAAACAGTAATCTTGAGTAAGTAGAAGTCCTCAGAGACTCTTGATGATACCTATAAGACTGACTGGGGAGAGAATTTTGAGGACAGCCATTTTTCCTGTTTCTAGTAAGTAATGTATGGGATAGAATATAGTCTGACAGTGCTTTAGGAAATATCCCCTTTGGGGTTGGAGGTGTAGAGAGTCAGTGTATCTCTAGCCCTATCTAGAAATCACTATGCTCACTATGTATTCTACTATTCACTATGACTTCAAACTTTCAGGAGGCATCCTGTTTCTGCATTTGATTGCTGGGATTATAGGCTTACAGACCTAACATTCCTTGTTAGATAATGTCAAGTCTTTTTTTTTAATACATGTGAATGTCTGTATATATATTTATGGGGTACATGTGTGTTTTGGTTGGTACAGAGGACAACCTTGGATATCATTCTTAAAAACACCATGCACCTCCTTTGAGACAGGATCTTTTACTGGCTTTGAGCTCACCATTTAGGCTAGTCTGGCTGGCCATTGAGCCCCAGGAATCTCATTGTTTCTGCTTCCCGGGTGTTGGGATTACAACTGTGAACCATCATACCCAGTTATTTACATGGGTACTGGGGCTTGAATTCAGGTTCTCATGTAATTTGTAGCACAGTAGTAGTTACATGAACTCAGGAGGAAACCAACTCTGTTACACAATGTTTCAAAGGTTACTAAGAAGGATTCGAAGAATCAGTATTAGAAGTTAACTGTAAACATGTTAAGAGGAGTTGAATTGGTGCTTGTAATTGCTCTCAGCGTTACCTTGTTTGAAGCTGTTCTCAGCCTGTGGTTCATGTCTTTGAGTGGTCTTAGTTATGGCTACTGCAAATAGGATCTAAAGAGGCAGTTGTGAATAAAGTTGGTTTTTGATGGAGGTAACTTTTCTATAAAGTAGCAAAACATGGGGTGTTTTTGAGAATATTGATGTGTTGTAATCTTTTTAAAAGTTAAATCTTGTCAAATATAATGATTTCTAGATTTTGATAGAAGGACTTTTTCTAAGTAATGTTTGTCATGTTGATCTTGAGTATAGGAAGCTAGAATCAGTCTTGCTGCAATGACTAATTGTCATTGTTTGTGACTAATGTGTTAACCAAAGATTTCCAAGTATATTTTTCTAGTGTTCTATGGATTACAAGGCTCTGAGTGGATTATAATCAAAAGGATACTAGAAAACATTAGATGTACATGTGACATGCGACGTCATTATTGCCTTGAGGTGAACTTTGTACTCAAAAAGAAGCTTTATACATATGAGTTGGTTTTGACTTTTTAGATATGTATCATTTCTTTACATGAGTGTGACTTGCAAGGTGGTCAGAAATAGTTAGATTTTATCCAAATAAGTTGTTTAGGATGCATATTCCTGAGGTGTTCCTTTCTCAAACCTGCACTAGGGGCCCTTAGGAAAACACAGGAGTCTGTCCTTCAAATAAAGATTCCCAAAGCCTATTAAATATAAAGAACAATGTATATTATATTATGCAATAAACTAAGTATTTTGTTTGAATTGCAAGTCTTTAGTTTATTGGTAAGATTTTAGTTTTAATTAATTGAAACTTCTGTACATGCACATGTCTGGATACAGTCTACATTCCATTCTTACAACTTCTTCCCTACCTGTGCCACATTTCCCTCCCAACTTCATGTGTTCTTCTCTGTCTTAAAGCTCTGAGCCAGTGCTGCCTATATATGCATTGGTATAGGATCATCTGCTGGGTAATGAATAGCTTCTTGGGGCTGCAGCCCTAAAGAAAAATTTCATTTCCTTTCCCAGCATTCATCAGTTGCCAGTAGTCCTCACTGAGGGTAGGACTTTATGGACCCTTCTGTTTCCATCACTGAGTTATTTGCTGGATTGATCTCATGCAGGTGTTGTGTATGCATTCACAGCTACTCTGAGTTTAGTTGTGTAACGGGCCTGTCATGTTCAGTCAGCATGCACTGTTTTGCTGCGGATATCTTCCTTACACCTCTTTCTGTCATCTTTCCATCCTCTCTTCTGTGATGATCCCTGTGCCTTGGGATGAAGTTTTGGTAGGTACGTGCATTTAGAACTGGGCAGTAGGACAGTCTTACGCTTTACCACTCAACCAGCTGCGAGTTTCTGTATTAATCACCATGTGCCAAAAGATGCTTTTCTAATGAGGGATGAGAGATGCACGCATTTATGGGTATAAAAAGGAGAACTTGGGGTAGTTTAATATTGTATATAAAGTTTGCTTGTTTTTTTTCTAGACATTTGTTCTTTTTTTCTTTTTTTCTTTTTTTCTTACATGTATTTTTTTATTGGATATTTTCTTTATTTACATTTCAATTGTTTTCCCTTTCCAGGTCCTCCCTTCTGGAACCCTCTACCCCATCCTCCCTCCCCCTGTCTCTATGAGGGTGCTTGCCCACCCACCAACCCACTCTTGTCTTCCCTGGCATTCCCCTACACTGGGGCATGGAACACCCTCAGGCCCAAGGGCCCCTCCTCCCACTGACATCCAGTAAGGCCATCCTCTGCCACATATGCAGCTGGAGCCATGGGTCCCTCCATGTGTACTCTTTGCTTGGTGTTCTAGTCCCTGGGAGCTCCATGGGTCTGACCAATTGACTCTGTTGCTCCCCCATGGGGCTGCAAACCCCATCAGCTCCTTTAGTCCCTTCTCCAACTCCTCCATTGGGGACTCTGAGCCCAGTTCAATGGTTGGCTGCTAGCATCCACCTCTGTATTTTTCAGGCTCTGACAGAGCCTCTCAGGAGACAGCTATTTCAGGCTCCTGTCAGCAAGCACTTCCAGGCATCCACAATAGCATCCTGGTTTGGTGACAGAATATTGGATGGATCCCCAGGTGGGGCAGTCTCTGAATGGCCTTTCCTTCAGTCTCTGTTCCACACTTTGTCTCCATATTTCCTCCTGTGAGTATTTTATTCTGCCTTCTAAGAAGCACTGAAACATCCACACTTTGGTCTTCCTGCTTCTTGGGCTTCATATGGTCTGTAAATTGAATCTTTGGTATTTTGAACTTTTGGACTAATACCACTTATCAGTGAGTGCATACCATGTGTGTTCTTTTGTGACTGAGCTACCTCATTCATGATGTTTTCAAGTTCCATCCATATGCTGTGAATTTCATGAAGTCATTGTTTTTAATAGCTGAGTAGTACTCTACTGTGTAAATGTACCACATTTTCTGTATTCATTCCTCTGTTGAACTACATCTGGGTTCTTTCTAGCTTCTGGCTATTATAAATATGGCTGCTATGAACATAGTGGAGCATGTGTCCTTGTATGTTGGACATCTTTTGGGTATATGCCCAGGAATGGTGTAGCTGGGTCCTCAGGTAATACTATGTTCATTTTTCTGAGGAACCACCAGACTGATTTCCAGAGTGGTTGTACCAGCTTGGATTCCCACCAGCAATGGAAGAGTGTTCCTTTTTCTCCACATCCTTGCCAGCATCTGTCTGCTGTCACCTGAGTTTTTTATCTTAGCCATTCTGACTGGTGTAAGGTGGAATCTCAGGGTTGTTTTGATTGGCATTTCCCTGATGACTAAGGATGTCGAACATTTCTTTAGATGCTTCTCAGTCATTCAAGTTTCCTCAGTTGAGAATTCTCTATTTACCTCTGTTCCCCATTTTTTAAATAGGGTTGTTTGGTTCTCAGGAGTCTTGTGGATATTTTACTTGCTATTTTAAGAACACTGAAGGTAAAAATTTCAAGTAAGTATAGACTCTATATGAACTTTTCATGTTTGTGTGGCTATCTTCTTTTGGGCTTGTTGAGAGAAGATTACTTTCTTGCTTTTTTTAGGATATAGTTTCCCTCCTTGTGTTGGCATTTTCCATCTGTTATCTTTGAGAGCTGGATTTGTGGACAGATATTATGTAAATTTGGTTTTATAATGGAATGTCTTAGTTTCTCCATCTCTGGTAATTGAGAGTTTTAAAGGGTATAGTAGTTTGGGCTGGTGTTTGTGTTCTCTTAGGGTCTGTATGACATCTGTCCAGGATCTTCTGGCTTTCATAGTCTCCGGTGAGAAATCTGGTGCAATTCTTATAGGTCCATCTTTATATGTTACTTGATCTTTTTCCCTTACTGATTTTAATACTCTTTCTTTGTTTTGTACATTTGGTGTTTTTATTATTATGTGACAGGAGGAATTTCTTTTCTTGTCCAATCTATTTGGAGTTCTGTAGGCTTCTTGACTGTTTATGGGCATCTCGTTCTTTAGTTAGGAAAGTTTTCTTATATAATTTTGTTGAAGATTTTGCTGGTCCTTTAAGTTGGGAATTTTCACTCTCTTCTATACCTGTTATCCTTAGGTTTGGTCTTCTCACCGTGTCCTGGATTTCTTTGATGTTTTGGGTCTTTTGCATTTTGCGTTTTCTTTTTGACTGTTGCGGCAGTGTTTTCTATGCTATCTTCTGCACCTGAGATTCTTTCTTCTGTCTCTTGTTTTCTGTTGGTGGTGCTTGTATCTATGACGCCTGATCTTTTTCCTAGGTTTTCTACCTCCAGGGTTGTCTCCCTTTGTGATTTCTTTATTGTTTCTACTTCATTTTTATGGCCTGGATGATTTTGTTTTAATTCCTTCACCTGTTTGGTTGTGTTTTCTTGTAATTCTTTAAGGGATTTTTGTATTTCCTCTTTGAGGTCTTCTGCCTGTTTACCAGTGTTCTCCTGTATTTTTTTTAAGGGAGTTATTTATGTCCTTCTTAAAGTCCTCTATCATCATCATGAGGTGTGATTTTAAATCACAGTCTTGCTTTTCTGCTGTGTTGGGTTATCCAGGGCTTGCTGTGGTGGAAGAACTGGGTTCTGATGATGGCAAGTAGTCTTGGTTTCTGTTGCTTATGTTCTTTGCTTGCCTCTCGCTATCTTTTTATCTCTGGTGTTAGCTGGTCTTGCTGTCTCTGACTGTGGCTTGTCCCTCCTGCAAGCCTGTTTGTCAGTACTCCTGGAAGACCAGTTCTCTCTGGGAAGAATTTGGGTATGGAGAGCTGTGGCATAGGGTCAGCTCCAGGGTGCAGATGGAAACCTGAAGGATCCTGTCTCTGGCTCTTCCTTGCTTCCTGTGTTCTGATGGCTCTGGGCAGGTCCCTCCTGGGCTAGGAATTTGAGCAGAAGTGGTGGTCTTACCAGTGCTCACAGGTGTGTCGGCACTCCTTGGAGACCAGCTCACTCCTGGCAGTATTTGGGTATGGAGCGCTGAGGCACAGGATCCGATTTGCTTGTTTTAAACATAAGCTTTTCTGATTTAATTTCTTCCTGTGAACATCTGCTTGATACGTCTTCTTTTCTCTTATAACATTGAAAAATATACCTAACAATGGAATGCTCTGCGTTTTGAAACTGTTGAAGAAACTCAGGTTATTTTGGTAAGTATTTTTAAAGTGCTGTATTTTGGGCTCAGATATTTTTAACCCATTTGTGTTTCTACCTTTATAGAAACAGTAATTCATTATTGTTAATGTGTTTGAAAATGAGATGTATTTGAATTTGTAAAATCCCTATATAAGCAGTTCTGAGTAACCTGTTTGTAAGTTCTAAATTTTAGGTGTCATAGGATGTCATAATATTTTCTGTTAGACTATGCTTTCTTTTTGCATGCTGCTTGACATTAAAGATTTTCTAAACTAGAACATGCCTACAGATGAATGGTGTCCTTATTTAAACATATTTCTTCCAGGAAGCAATGTTTTGAAAAAAAAAGGAGGGGAGATTTGTTGGTAACTGCCGTATATAATAGTTTGAGAATTGGGATTTTTAGCTTAAAAGCCACTCATTAAAATGAAGTATTAGTATTGTGTGCAAATTCATTTCCATTTTCCTGAAACAGAATTCTATACACTCTATTTCAATATCTGTTAGCAAAAATAGGTTGTTTTTAGTTGATAAAGATGTCATTTAGTTAAGGATAATCAAAAGTAGATACTCTGAAGGGTAACTCAAAGAATTTTATTACATTTGGAGCAATACAACTCTTACTGGAAAAATGTAAGCTTTTGGTTTATTTAAGCCTTACTGAAAATCTAAATCTCGCCAAAGTGGGATAAAATCCAGGATACTCTAGCTTGGATCTGTGGAATAATGCCTTGACTTCCAGGTTTGGAGAAACAGGTACTTAGATTCTTCCTCCTCCAGGAATGGAGACTGGCCTCTTGGTACAGTAGAAAGGAAGATGACCTTGATCCATGGCTCCAGCTTCTTAGGAATACTTTAAGCCTTGTTTTAGAAGTTGTTCAACCTTCTTTCCCAAGAGTATTTGGTATAGTCTGCAGTTTTCCTCAGTATATGTTAGAAGAAATGGCTACCTGGACTAGTTTGCAGTAACTTCAACTGTACATTAAGCTTCATGGGAAAGAGAATGTTATGTTAGTAGTTGCTTACATTTGAGTAGACTTTATCAAATTCTGATATAATTAAAAGTTTAGCTACTTGTGGATATTTTACTTGCTATTTTAAGAACACTGAAGGTAAAAATTTCAAGTAAGTATAGACTCTATATGAACTTTTGATCCTACGATAGTTTGGATGTAGCTTAAGTGTGTTCCCCAGGGGGTCACGTCATTGAAGCATATCTACTGTGACAGAGTAAGTGGTGTTTTGATGCCTTTAAAAGCAGAACCTACTTTTTAGCTCAATTGCAGAACTGCCCTTGAAAGGTATTATGGGATTTGGTCTTTTGACTTCATATTTCAAGATAGGCTCACTTCCTCTCATACATACTCCCAACGTTGTGCTACATCATATGCTTTATCTACTTTTAGTTCTTTATCAGTGGTAAATCAGTGGAGCCCACCTGGTTTAGGACTATGCAGCACAAGAACACAATCTAGAAATAATTTCAAACAAACAGTTTTCAAACAAACCCCTCTTATAAAGGCATGCAGCCTCAGCTGTTTTTGTTTCAGTAATGCAAGATAGACTAATATATTTGCCACTTAAAAATACTTGGCCTGTGTATTTTTAAGAAGAGACATAGCACAATAAAAAGTAGTTTTAAATATAGTGGCTTCATATAATACCTGATTAAGAGACCTTGGGGCTGGAGAAGTGGCTCAGAGGTTAAGAGCACTGAACTGTTCTTGCATAGGATGGATTCTCAGCATTCACATGGTGCTCACAACCATACATAACTCTTAATTGCAGCCACAGTTGCTCTCTTTAGGCCTCTGTGGACAGTATCTGCACATGGTTCACATACACACTGGCAAAAACACTCATACACAGAAAATAGTTTTTAAAGAGCTTTAATTCTATAAAAGCAGATTTTTATTTAATGAGCTGAACATACTTCCAAATAGTCTTTAGTGTGGTATAATTCAAACATCCTAAAGCGCGCACAGGCTGTCTCAGTGAAAACTTGCCATTTTACCAGGTGAGTGCTGTGATAAAGTATTTACGATTTCATTTAACAGTACAAGGGTACAGGATGTGTTTCTATGATCTTGAAGAGGAACAGTAGAAGATGCAGAGTATGGGCTTGAGAGTAGATACTACTATATTGTCAAGAGTATATAATAAGAACAAAGGACTCTAAAGATGGAGTAAAAACTATAGGCATAGTGGTAATTGGCAGTCCCACTTCCAGGGCCAGGCATCATTCCAGAAAAATGTGCAATCCATGGACCAGAAACAGACCAGCAGTTGAGAACTTGAGCTTACGGGGTAGTTTGGAAGTAGCTTATGACTAGGGTCCTGGGATGATTGATGTGGTTAATGCGTTAGAGAACAGTTTAGCCGCTTCTGCTGTGCTGTGTTTTACCCAAGAAAGAAGGTATAAAGTACATAGGAAACTGGATTCAGCACGTCAGACAACGAAAGCATAAAATACTGAAATAGTTACAGGCTTACCAAATAGGCCCTTCAGGTTGGAAAAGATAGACCATCCCAGGAGAGGAATTCTGAAGGTCCCCATAGAGAATCTAAAATGTTTAATTATAGAAGAATTTTATAACTGGCAGAATCTAGAACATTAAACAGCGACTAAGAAGGAAAGTTACCAGAAGGAAAACAAAAAGATGGAATTAGCTATGCTTCATTACTTGGTTAAAAATTCTGTCCTTTTAAAAGCCACATGGTATAATATGCTAATAAGAACAAGAAAGTTTACCAACTCTTGTTTAAGAATATAGAGTCTAGAAACATCTGTTTCTTACCAGTATCTAAATAAGTTGTTTTATTTCTGAACTTCATCTGCAAAATAGGATAAATGACTGCTATATATATTATAGGATTGTTATAAAACATGTAGCAACGTAAAGTAATTCCTGGTAAATTAGCTAGTATATTGTGAGACTCATGGGTTTACATAGTCTTTGTCTGATTTCAAAGAACCAAGACCAGTTGCTGGAGCAGCTTCTAACTTCAAACTTGCTTGATTCTGACCATGGCACATTTCCTTGGCTAAGGGTCAGTTTTCTTCCGTTAATTTCTGCCTTATTAATGCTGCTGATTCCCAAGGTTATAATGAATATGATTATATTCCTCTAGCATGAAGTCAAACTTGACTGACTGAAAAAAAGATTTGTAAACGTTTAATGTCGAGCCATATTTCCAGAATTCCTTACTTGGGCCTGAAGTGCCCTCCACACTTTGAAGTGCCATAGCAGTGTGGCTCACCTCAGATGATTGAGTGCTTTAGGCATGCAAACAAGTGCTGATTACTTCTTAGTAACTAATAATACACAAAGGCAGCAGGTCCTAGTTTTATAGAAGCCAGGTGTAATGTTTGCTTGCTGTCTTTGGCTTGATGATGTCAACAAGTTGGGCCTAAAGTCAATCTTTTTCTCTTCTTGTTTTGTTGTTGGTGGTGGTAGTTTTTGTTTTGTTTTCTAGACAGGGTTTCTATGTGTAGCCTTGGCTATCCTGGAACTTCCTCTGTAGACCATGCTGTCCTTGATCTCACAGAAATCCACCTGCCTCTGCCTCTTTAAGACTGGAATTAAAGATGTGCACTGACAACATAATCTTCAAAATAAATCCTTAAGGAATTAAGGCCAAGGTTCTGTTAAGTGTTTTTCTTCTCATAGTTCTACTCCCTACAACGTATAAAATTGTGAGGGGCTTATTTGATTTGGTTTTTGGTCTTAAGCATTATTGGGGAGCATTACTACATTGAGGAATAATGGTTTTATCAAGAATATTTTCCTGGGGAAATGAAACCTATTGGGACATGCTATCTAGGTTCATGAATGAAGTAAATCATGAAACTTGATGAACTAACTCTTAAGATCTGGGAGAAGCCGACATCTAGGCCTGCTAAAATGATGGTGATGATAGTTAAAACTTTTTTACATTTATTTTTATTTCATATGTTTGGGCATTTTGCCTGCATGTTGTATGTGCACTGCGTATGCACCTTGTGCCCATGATCTCAGAAGAGGGTGTCAGTCAGGCTGGTCTATGTGGGTGCTGGGAACTGAACTCTGGTCCTGAGAGCAAGTGCTTCAATAGAGCAGTAAGTGTTCTTCATGGCTGAACTATCTCTCCAACCCCTGTTAACTTTGCTTGTTTGTTTGTGCATGTATGCCTGTGCTGTGTGTGTATACTAGGTACCAAGGAAGACCAGTAGAAAGTGTGGGATCCCATGGGACTGGAGTTACAGGTGGTTATGAGCTGCCACGTGGGTACTAGAAATTAAACCTAGGTCCTCCACTTCCTTTAACTGATGTTCCAGCTCCCTAACCCCTATTGATATAATTCTTAAGTATGAAACAAGAATTTGTGTTTTTACTATTCTATCTCTTAGCTAACTTGATATCTTCCTCAGCTGTTACTAAGTTAATTAAAATCATTAATATATATTTAAGTATCATCAAAACCACATAATCTCATTTCAGATATTATAACAGCAATATTTGGCAGAATAAATTCATTACATAAAATAGGAGATGTAGCTCAGCATTAAGAGTATTTTTCAGCTTCTACAGAGATTTTGAGTTTGGCTTCCAGCACCCATGCTTTGAATTGTCAAAACTGCCTTCAGCTTCAGCTCGAGAAGATGTGAGGGCCTCAGCAGGCATGGTATATATTCACATACACAGACACACACACAGAACAATGAGTCTGGAAAGAAATCCCAACTCAGTAGGATGATGTGTACAGAACCTGGAATGTGCTTGCCTAACACAGTGTAAGCCATGAAAGTACCTGTGTAGGGCTTACTTTGGTGGGGGAGAAGTTCATTCGTGTTCACCCATGAGTTGCAGTATAAGAAGTATACCCAGTAATAAAAGATGTTGCTACCTGTTTATATGTATGTGTATATACTTTTTAAAGACATAATCCAGGCTGATCTCTAATTGCTGCTCCTATCTCCACCTTTTCAGCCCATCTCACCAGCATGTGCTACTCCACCACTGGGAACTTTTTTTTCTTTTTCCAACTCTGTAAATTAGGTCTTTGTATATAGTATGTACAAACATTAGCCTCCTGTGGAAATAATCCTAAACTCAATTGTGCGGGATTCTTTCCTGTTCCTTCAGATATCCCGAAAGTGGTATACTAGAAATGAATGTTAAGGATCTTCGACCACGAGCAAGGACCATTTTAAAATGGAATGAACTAAATGTTGGTGATGTGGTAATGGTTAATTACAATGTAGAAAATCCAGGCAAAAGAGGATTTTGGTATGATGCTGAAATTACCACACTGAAGACAATATCAAGGACCAAAAAGGAAGTGCGTGTGAAAGTCTTCCTGGGGTGAGTAAGGTTCTTGTGGCTAATGCTGTTTACCTGCTCAATTAGGGATGTAACCCCTCTCGTTAAAGAAGATGGCGCGAGAGAGAAAATTCATCTTAAAAAGGGGACTATTTTTATAAATTCTGAGAATTTTTATTACAACTGAATATATCTTCGTCTCTAAGATCAAAGATAATTTTTAGAGATTCGGACATAAAAGTGTCTGACTAGAGAAGTCTGTGCTTCTTCTAGTTCTTATAGATGAAACAATAATACACAAAGCAGCAACATACTAACGTGTTACTGTAGATGACAGCTTCACCTCTGCTTTCTAGCCTGGAACATTTCAGGATTTTCCTCAAGGGGTAGCTAGTGGGCGTTATCTTACAGAGAGCTATACAGTGGGAGGTTACTACTTCCACCCTCTCTCTGCTTCCTCTCAGCTTTAATTGAGTGAATAGTCACTCATTTGCCTTTAAACAGATAGTAGTATTAAAGAATTTCTAAATTTTCATTTTAAATTCTATGTGCATTTCTTTTTATATATAATGAATTTATATCAGATTTGTTGTATTGATCAGAGAAGGAATTTAACATGCCACCAACAGATTCCACTTCTTAAGAAAGAGCCAGTTTATGTATTGTTCATGTTATATTTGACTGTGTTCATGACAAAAGGTGACAAATCTAGAAGCAAACATTTATTATGGCTCATAGAAAGCAAGAATAGGTAAACCATAGCCCACTAGCTGTTTGTGTTTGTAAACAAAGTTTTATTGGAACACAGCAGTGCCCATTGATTATTATCTGTGCTGGTTTTTTTATTTAGCTGCTTTGTGTGAGACTCTGCAGCTGAGAACATCTGACTGCACAACTTGCTTCTGGTTTGACTCATGACAATAGTTGATAACCCGAGATATAAGGATAGAGACTATTAGGACCTGCTGAAGAAAGCGTTCTGTTGTTTTTGTATTAGAATATTAGAATTAAAGCCTATATTATAGAAAACAGATTCCAGATCTTTCTAGAGAAATACAATTGTGATTCTGTTACTCAACTGGGATATAATTAAATTACAGATTTCTGAACAATTTATAATTTATATATATATATATACACAAATCTGAAGAACCACCAAAATAACTTGACTGTGTAGGGAACCTTATGATACACTTGATTATAGGAAGTATAAAAAAGGTGCCAAACAATAGGAGATACCAAAACTCATAACATTGAGCGTATAAACAAAACAATATGGAGCACTGTGGCATCTTAAAATCACAGCGCCGAGAGGTATAGGCAGGAGGATCTCTTGAGTTCAAGGCCAATCCGGCTATATAGTGAGATCCTGTCTGAAAACAAACAAATAAACAATAAACACTTTTAAAGAAAAAGAAGTTGCTATTTTAAGAAAGATTTCTAGTTCAAATGATCCTGAGGTAGAAAATTACTTTGGTGACTAGATTAAGCATGAATGGAAAAATGGACAGGCAAATATGTTATAGCTGTCCCATTGTAAAACACTACTAAGTTCTTACTTAGAAGTGTCAGGAGTGTCAAAGCCATAGGATAGGTATATATTTCATAGTTTAAAATCTTCCTAGAGGCTAGAGAGACAGCTTAGGGCAATGTTTTGCAACTTGTGGGTGGTGACCCCTTGGGAATCAAATGGCCCTTTCACACGGATCACATACCAGCTATCCTATCCTGCATATTAGATGTATATAGTACAATTTATAATAGTAGCAGAATTACAGTTATAAGTAGCAATGAAAATAATTTTATAAGCTAAGCAGTAATGGTGTATGCCCCTACCACTTGGGAGGCAGAGGCAGGCAAATCTCTAAATTTGAAGCCAGCCTGATCTATAGAAAGAGTTCTAAGCCAGCCAGGGCTACTTGGAGAAACTATTTCTCCAAATGATAATGATAAGGAGGATGATGAGGTTGGTAGTCACAACATGAGGAACTAAAGGGTTGCAGCTCTAGGAAGGACCAGTGGCTGAGGAGCACTCACTGCTGTTTCAGAGAACACGTGTTTGGCTCTCTACACCCACATGAGTATCTCAGAATCACTGTAACTCCAGTTCTAGAGAATCTAGTGCCCGCTTGTGACCTCTGTGTGCTTCTGTACACATGTGGAGGCTTAGAATCTAATAGTGTCTTTAATTTTAACTTAGTTAAGTATCACCATTCCCTGGGAATACAAATATCAAAACCCGAGACTGAGAAGCTTTTGGACAAATGACTTGTGTTCTTAAGCAGATTGCAAGGAAGAAAAAGATAGTGCAAAATTTATAGATTATAGACCTAATGTATGGTGGAATTTTGCCATATGTTTAGGGAATCGAACAATCAATAAGAATTAAGAAAATTAAGTTAAATATAACTCTTGGGAAGATGTGAAGAAATGGTTACTTCCTAGGGGTAGCATGACAGTTCTGTCTGGTGTCATGACTGATGATAACAAAAGATCTCTGCCTCACAGCTGCTTGAGTTATACAGTTACCTATGCAGTTTCTGGATTATATTTGATATTAAATTTTTGATAGGAAATTTAAGTTGAGAAAGTCTTTTAAGTAAATGGATGCTACTCTCTCTTTTTAAAAAAATTTTTTTGAAGTAGATAAAATGTTGAATTCATTGCAAGAGCCAAACGAAAATATATAAATTTCTTAAATCTATCTGTACCTAATAATGTTTTCCAAATACAAAGCAAACACTATGATTAAAAAGACAAACATGGCTGGAGAAGTAGTGCAGTGTTTAAGAGCTTGTTGCTCTTGTAAAGGACCCATGTGACTCCCAACACCCAAGTCAGGCTACTCACAAGCCGCTGGAACTCCAGCTCCGAGGAGTCAAGCACCTAGCTGCTGCACCTGTACAGGCACCTATATTCATGTGAGCTCCTTGCACAGGCCCGTACACATTCACATAGCTAATAGGAAGAGCTTCTAAAAGGAACAAGTTCACAGTCAGTTTATAAGTGAGAAAAATACAGTGAATTTCTACAATGACTTACTATTTTCATATAATTTAAATGCTGCTTAAAGAAGTTAATGTTTTTCCTCTTTTTAAGCAGGGGTTCTGAAGGAACATTAAATGACTGCCGAGTAATGTTCGTAGATGAAATCTTCAAGATTGAGAAGCCTGGAGCCCATCCTATCTCCTTTGCCGATGGAAAGTTTTTAAGTATGAGTTTTTCTGTTAGGCTTAAACTGAGTGTGCTGTGTGATCAGATTTAGTTTTATTGACCAGCGAATGCTTTTGGAGGAGTTATGAAATAGACCATACAAATTCACTTCCTAGGATAAGTGAATCGATTTTAGTAAGCTGTTGTTTACAGAATGGTCTTTCAAGAGCTTCTCCATGTGTGTACTTTTTTTAAAAAAAATAGTTTTTTAAAAATTATATGTGTGTATCCCAGTGTGTAAGTTGATGCCAGAGGACTACATTAGGAAATCTCTCTTCCACCGTGTGGATCCTGGGATTCGAACTCAGGTTGTCAGAGTTAGTGACAAGTGCTTTTGCCTGCAGAGCCTGGATTGGCCCTCTGTGTGTTTATACCAACTATTTCTCTATGTCCTTATCTAATCTTTAACATCAGTATGTGTATAATGCAATTTGTAGCAATAATATACACTATCCCTGTGTTTATTACTAACACACACACACACACTGGTATACTCATGGGCCCATTTCATAAATTCTGACTTAGTAAATCTGGGATGAAGCTCTTGTTCTTATCTTTCTTTTTGGTCTCTCTTTGTCTCTCCCTCTTCCTCTTTCACCTCTCTCTCTCTCTTTTTCTCTCTCTCTCTCTCTCTCTTTCTCCCCCCGGGGGCCCCCCCCCCCCCGTGTGTCACAAGTATAAAAAGTTTAGGGACACTTGTAAGGGTTAGTGCTCTTATTACACCGTGTGGGTTATGGGTGTTGAACTTAGGTCACCTGGCTTGGCAGCAGGTACCTTTACCTACTGAGCCATCTCTCTAGTCCTGAATTTTTGGGGGGTGTACCTGTTTGTTGTTTTGTATTTAAAAAGTTGTATACTGCTTTAGTGGATTTTTTAAATGTAAGTAGCTGGAGAGGTGGCTCAGTGGTTAAGAATACTGTCTATGTGCTAATAGATAGAAAAGAGTAACATTTCCATAATTTTATTCTTTATAGGGAAAAATGACCCTGAATGTGACCTGTGTGGTGGAGACCCAGATAAGACATGTCACATGTGTTCTTGTCATAAGTGTGGAGAGAAACGGGATCCCAACATGCAGCTTCTGTGTGACGATTGCAATATGGCCTATCACATTTACTGCCTGAGCCCACCTTTGGATAAAGTCCCGGAAGAGGAGTACTGGTATCATCACCAGGGCTTTGTCTTCTTCTGTTTTGTTTTTCTGCAAATAATCAAAATGAATCTTCAAAGAGTGAATTTTTCTTTTCCTTCCTTCTTTCCATTCATCTGTCCTTCTGCCCTTTCTTCCTCTTTCTCTTTTTCTTTAGATAGTTTCTTACTGTGTAGCCCTGCCTAGCCTGGAACTTGTATGTACACTAGGCTAGCCTGAAACTGATTTAAGTAAGGGGTATACTAGTCAAGAATACTGATATCCCAAGTGCCTAGCCTGTTATCAGTGTGGGGAATAGACAGCTCTTCCTTCCTGTAGTCTTTTTGTAGGCTCATTGCAAACAGGATGGCTGTGTTACTACAGAAACTGTAGAGGAAGAAGGAAGAAGGAAAGGGGCTGGTGACATGGTTAAATAGATGAAGATATTATGTCAACAGTGACCTCAGTTCAATCCCTGGGACCCACAGAGTAGAAGGAAAGAACCAACTCTGTTAAGTTGTCTTTTGCTCTCCCTGTGTGCCATGCATGTACACAAGACACATACACAGGCACACACACAAACACATACACAAGTGGGGAGGGGGGGAGCGAGTGAGGGAGAAAAAGACACATCCCGCTTTTAAAAATTAAAACAACAAAATGGAGAAGGGCTATGACTCCTTTCTGTTTCTTCCTCCCACTGATGTACGTGATCACGTGGCTAGTAACTATGTTTCCTCTGAAGTCTCTTATCTCATACTTACTCCTTGTTTTGGTGGAAGTGTACATAGTGGAAAAAATTTGACTATATTTGTTGCCTTTTCAGATGTATATATTTTTCAAGTTGAGGGAACTAAAGTATTTGCGTTTTTCCCCAATAGTGCAGATACCTCTCATAATTAGGAGTGACTAGTATGCATAGATGTATTCTTTACTCTAAAACTTACATGGAAGAGATAATTATAAAAGAAAAGATAGAAATTTAAGATGAATTTGGCGGTGAATTATTGTTTTGATGGTATGCTCTTGGCTTTTCCAGTTTTTGGTAGAGAATAACCTTATTTCATTCTCTAGGCAAGGTTTTTAGGAAGTATTAAAGCAGCTTATGAGAAAGGACAAACAAGTACATTAAACAGGCAGATCTAGAGATGCTGTCTTGTGCACTTATTATGGTGGACTAGACTTTGTGATGTTGAGACTTGAACCCAGGGCTTTGTTCATAGCTCTGCCAAAAAGCTATACCATACACACACACATATATGTCCATATATATTGGATTTCAATTATTTATTGTGTGTTGATGGGTATAAGTATGAAGTTTAGAGAACACTTGAGGAAATCGTTTCTTTCCTTCCACCATGTGGATCCTTGGGATTGATCTCAGGTTAGCCATCTTGGTGGTGGGACCCTTAACTTACTGTACTGTCTGTCATTGGCTGCATATATATAATATTTTTTTTGAGAATTCTAATAATTGGCTTAGATGGGAAGATGTGTTCATTGCATTTTTCACTGTTGGATTCTTTTTCCTTTAGTTTTTATAATGAGAATTTTAAGTGAATATTTCATTAGAGTTGGTAATAAGATTAAGCTTTATGTCCCTCCCCCACACTCCAGGCTTTTGGACTGAATTTTAAGGTGGATAATACAAAATCTTGAAATACTTTAGAAGCAAAACAAGAATGTTTTTACTGTCAGCTCTTTTTTTTTGTGATTATTTTTGAAAAGTTTTAGATGTTAGTAACATTTGGTACTCTGTATAGTCTAACCCAATATATCTTAATATTTGTCCTAATGTGGTAAGGCCATTATTCTGTCACTGATCTAAGTTACCAAATATTCTTTGTTTTGTCTTTTTTATTCCGTAAGGTATTGTCCTTCCTGTAAAACTGACTCCAGTGAAGTGGTAAAGGCTGGGGAGAGACTCAAGCTGAGTAAGAAGAAAGCAAAGATGCCCTCAGCCAGCACCGAGAGCCGGAGGGACTGGGGCAGGGTGAGAAAGAGCCTGCCTTCCTCTCCCTGTCCTGTTAACAGTTGATGGTGAATGGTGTTTCAGCATTGGTAGTGATAGTATAAAAGACTAACAATTTAATTGTTAGTATCAGTGATAATTGCATAAAGAACAGTTTCGTTCATCTAGCTATTTCATTCACATATTATAGGAATTAGAGATCTTGAAAACACTTTTTTGCATGATTGATTTCTCAGACAGCTTCTTTTGTGACTTATAGGGAATGGCTTGTGTTGGTCGTACAAAAGAATGTACTATTGTCCCTTCGAATCATTATGGACCTATCCCTGGTATTCCTGTTGGGTCAACTTGGAGATTCAGAGTTCAGGTATGCTTTTAAATTGACTTAGTTGGAAGGGCAAAATTCATAGTTAAAATTCAGACGATGCTTACTTTTTAGGAAAATTAAAATGAGAAAGTAAACTCTAGGTAAAACATGATTGGGTTTTAAAGTTTAAGAATGCATACGAAAGTGTTTTGTAAGTCTGACTTCGTTGGTACTCTTAACTATATTTATTTTTCACAGTTCGTGCATACAGAATATACTTGATGTTTTCCTTTCACCTTATAGGTGAGCGAAGCGGGCGTTCACAGGCCTCACGTTGGTGGAATCCACGGTCGCAGCAATGACGGGGCGTATTCCCTTGTCCTGGCTGGAGGGTTTGAAGATGAAGTTGTAAGTACTATGACTTCATTCTTTAGAGCCTACCTAGATCATTTCTAAAAGTACTAAAGCTGTGCCCGAAGTACATCACATACTACTGTCTCTTTTTTAGACTAGTTTTGTTGAAGTGATTTGTTCTATTTAAGTTAAAAGATTTACCAGTGTCTGTTTTTTTTACATATGATGGTTTAGCTTACACAGTTGATAACTAATATAAAAATATATTCTCTGGAATTTTTTAAAAATTAAGCCTATTTTGAAATAATTGTGGTTCCACAGTAGTGTAAGAAACGATACAGATACCGCTGCAGTCCACACTTGTATATAGTGCTTACATCAGGAAGTATGATGTCTGGATCATAGTGTTCCATGAGTGTTTTACAGGGACAGTAGAGAGTGCTGTGAGATGGATTAAAGCTATATCTGACAGCCCTGGGCTGATCCTTAGCTGGGGAGTCTGAGATGATGATGCTGGCCTGTGTGACTGCTTCATGCAGGAGTTGGTACAGCCATCTATCTTTGTATTTCCTTTAGCAGCTTGTGAGGGTCACTAGAGGATAATGGAATAAGAATATAGCTCTGTGATCTACACGCATGCCTGACATGCACAAGGGTATTGGTTTGAGATCAGCCTGGGGTTATGGGAAATTCTGTTACTTGGTAGTAGCAGCTTCATGTTTTTGAGCAGGTATAGCTTCTTTGAATGCACTCTTTCTAGGCAGTGGCAGCAACTTTGCATAAGCTACTTCATGATGTACAAAACACAACAAATCAAGCTGGTTTTTTCTCTGTGATAATAGAAAGCTTTTGTTGGCATAATGATTAAGTACAAATGTGTTAGTGGTAGGCTATAGAATTTTAATCATAATTAGGTTGTTTGTTACTTGAAGAATGTTCAAAATTATTTTTTCTTTAATGTTTAAAGCATTGTATAGGTTGGACCATGCCTGTTCTGTTTAGGGTAGACCATTCCTGTTCTGTTTAGGGTAGATTATGCCTGTTTTGTCAGATCTCTCTTCTCTTTCTTTATAGCACTCTCAGGATTATAACTTAAAAACTTGGTAATTTTGATTTTGAGTATTCTAGAGTCAATCTAGATACAGTGTAAAAGATTGTTTCTCATCAAGTAAGGAAGTGTTTTAGTAGGGCATGGTGGTACAGGCCTATTATCCCAGCACTTGGGAGGTGGGGGCAGAAGGACAGGGAGGTCAAGGCCATTTCAGCTACACAGTGAGTTTGAAACCAGCCTGAGCTGTGTCTTGAAACAAACAAAAGACAGAAAAGAAGGAAAGGAAAGGAAAAAGGAAAGGAAGGGAGGCAGACAGGCAGGCTGGCTCTGGGTCATTACTGAATATGTTTATTAGAGTTCCTTCAAATGGAATGCATACTAGAGAATAAATTTAGCTCCTTATTTTAAAAAAGTGGCCTTAAATATTGCATTCATTCATTTATTCATTTATTCATTTGTTCATTCATTCATTCATCAACTGCATTCCTCATGGTATAGCTCAGGTTGATCCCATACTTGAACTCTAGTCTTTCTTCGTAGCCTTCGAGAGTGCTGGGGTTATAGCGTACACCACCACGCCTGCCTCATAAATACCCTTAGTACATGAGTCTCATTAGGCTATAATCCAAGGTGTGGGAATGAGCAGCCTTCAAAGAAATAAGAATTTAGTAGGAAAAGCATTGTCTTAAGTTCTTCCTGATTTCACATTAAAAAAGAATACTGGGACAATGAGTAGAGGCACTTACTACTAAACCTGCCATCCTGAATTTGGTTTCCAGGACTCACTGGTAGAGGGAAACAGTTGACTCCTGCAAGTTGTCCTCTGACCTCTATATGTGGGCTGAGGCATGTGTATGCCCCATCACCAAGTAAATTAATTAAAATAAAATTTAAAAACCCAAATCATTAGCCTTCTAGTATTGGTAAATTATGTACTGATGCTTTTCTTGAGTTATTTTGCGTTTCAAATCAATTAAGATTTCCTTACACCTATATAAATTTGTAGCTACCACAGAAATGAGTATATTGTTGCTTTTTATAATATCTCCTTTGGACATGCTTATCAAAGTTAGTAGATACCAAGTACTGCATTTAATTTTCAGTTATTTTCCAGATTTTTTTTAATAGTAGCAATGCTTTTTGGTTTTTCGAGACAAGGTTTCTCTGTGTAGTTCTGGCTGTCCTGGAACTCACTCTGTAGACCAGGCTGGCCTCGAACTCAGAAATCCGCCTGCTTCTGCCTCCCAAGTGCTGGGATTAAAGGTGTGCATCACCACTGCCCGGCTAATGCTTATTTTTTTAACCTGAGTGTATTCATGGGTAATTTCAAAATATGAAATATGGAAAGTTTACTATGCTATTAGAACTGTACAGTGAAGCTTTTAGGTAAATTTACCTTATAAAATGTATTTAATGTCCATGTCAAATTTTGAATATCTGTCAGAAAAATTCTGTATTGTGTAAACAAGAGCTAAGAATCCCATAGTGAAAGTGATACAGCCCATAAAGTACCTGCAAGCTCGTGTTGATACGTCAGTTACCATTGAATTAAATGCTCTAACCCATTAGTCCTTGTAAAATGCTGTGGATTGCTTGGATACACGCACAGCATGAGAATAATTGTTGAAGACATTACAAACTCTAACTTTGAAGCAAAATTTTTAGATCAAGTGATAAAACTTGTGGTATACTGCACACATGATTATATTTTGCTTTATTTTGGCAAATTCTCTGAGAAAAATGTCAGTAACATCTTAACCTAATGTTTTGACTCTAAAGTGAGAATTGGTGAATTATAGTCAGGCTTAAGTATCTTACTATAAAAACAATCTTTCCCTGTAGGACCGAGGTGATGAGTTCACGTATACTGGAAGCGGTGGTAAAAATCTTGCTGGTAATAAGAGAATCGGTGCGCCATCGGCTGATCAGACTCTGACAAACATGAACAGGTGCTGTTCTAAAGACTGGACATCTGGAGCTTACGCCAGACTTTAATCCTAGCATTAGAACTTGTTCTTTAAGCTCTAGGGAAGAATCTTAACTAGGAGTTAAATGAAGTTAAAATCCCATTGTTTATTTTTTTATACTGTTAATTTATAAGTGACATAATCCCCCCCCTCCCCTTGATAAATGTTTGAAGCCTGCTGCCATTTTTAAAGGACAGGAACCTTATGATGTAAGTGAAATTGAAGATGAGGTGGCATGTTAGTACACTGTAAGTCACAACTGAAGGGATGCTTCCTTCAGCACGGTAGCTTCTATGTGACAAGTGTGCTTTAGAGGTGACTCACTAATGTGACGTAGCCTTATGTGAATGGTAAGTGAAATAGCAGTCTGTCTCTATGCACTTTTAAAATTGTATTTAAAATAACTTCCAAATTATAAAAGTATTCTTTTTGAACTAAATTCCCTCAATATGTTACAAAAGACACACCTTACATTGACTTTTAACAGAGACATTCTTATTACCATAGAATATAAAATTTAATTTCCAAATTTAAAATAGAATTTAATTTCCAAATTTTATAAATGCATGCTGATATAAACAATAAAGAATTCAAACCCCAGATAGCAAAGATCACTTTATAACTTGTCATCGTAAAAATTTTGTGAACTATGTAAAAGTTAATTTTTTATGTCCTTTTAATGTTCTTTATAGAACATTTAGCATTGAGTAAAAATGATTTTTTTACTAAATTTTAAATGCTATCACTTTAATTTCTTATTACCATGTTGAAAAAATATACCAATATTATTTCAAAACTTTATTGCATACCAGGTTATGTAGGATCTTGTTTTCATATCTTGTATATTATTTCTGACAATAGGATTATTTTTGGTGAATTAGCAGAGGAGACAGGTCAGATTTGCTGGTGAAATCTCCTTCCTGAGATAGAAGTACAGTCCCTTGCTATCCTTTTCCTACAAAGAAAGCAGCTCTTAAGTGGACTGACCTTAGAAGTTAAAAGTAGCCTGACCAATTTTTGTCAGTGACTATGCGTCTTAAGTTAGCAATGGCTTTTTAAGTTATCAAGTATGAGAATTATATTTTTAATAAGACTAAATTAATAACTACTAGATTAATAATAAGATTAGACTATTAATAGATAATAAGACTATTTTACTTTACTGAAATTTCTTTCCAAACTATGCACACTTGGAATAGACATGTTGCATTCCTTTTACATTTTTGCGTAGTCCAATAAGTAATGTTGTAAACTCCTTAGAAAATAATCGGCAACAATAAACATGTTCAAGAAGGATGGTGAAAATTCAGTAGACTGAAAACAACTTAGAATTGACCGGTCTTGTAGATCTGACCACCCAGTTGGTTACTTAAGGCACGTAGCTGTGTGTATACCTTGCAATTTTACGTCTCAAAAAAAAATATTGTCTGATGAACATGAAAGCAAAGTGAAAGGCCTTTAGCTCGGTCCCAAACACACACCCTTTACCACGTAGTGTATGATACAGTTCATTCTTGCTTCTCTGCCAAGAGGAAGTTTGATGCCTTCTTGCTTCTGAGCAGTGGCCATTTCTAACTAGCTCCTCCACTTCAGAAAGTGAAGCGGACATGAAGGTGTCTCAGCTGTTCTTTCCGTCAGTGCCCTCAGAGGCCACTGGTGCTAGAGTGACAGAGACAGTGATAAAGAGCTGCATTGCCTGTCTTTTAGCTCGTTTCATCCTTCAGACTCCTTTCATAGTTTCCAGAAGTCTGTAAACTTACAAGGCCAAAACTTGAGTTGACGTGCCATTGAGTGATGGCAGTGGTCATGACTAATGGCACCTGTGGACTGGAGAGCATGTCCCTCAGTGATGTGAAACTAGTAGTTAGTCTACTTCTTTACAACTATGCGAGATAAAAGATACAACAATAAACCCTAGTTAGATGGCTATATTTTAATATCTAAAATTTTTTATTTTATATGTATGATGTTTTTCCTGCATCTTTTTTCAACCATGTGTGTGCCTTGTGCTTGAGGAAGCCAGACATGGATATCGGGTGGTTGTGAGCCATGGTGGCTATGTTTTATCCTGCCTCCAGATGTTTTAAATCTCCCCATTAGGTAAAAGAGATAACTTTAACACGCTTAATCCTGTGCAGAGCTGGAAAAGTTACCCTCCATTTACTTTAAGAAGATAACTGTGTTTAAGAGATTCCTTGTCATAGGTCAGTCAGTCTATAAAAATGAAATATACCCAAAAAGGTATTTTATATCATGTGACTTTATAAAATGGACTGTTTGTGTGCATTTGTACTTGTATGTGTTGTGTCACTTACTGGCCTGGATGAAATTCACCAGTAGGCCAGGTTGGCTGAGTGTTGAGCCGCAGGGATCCACATAATTCCATGTAACAGCACTGGGAGTATAAGCACACATTACTCACTAGTAATTTTTAAAAATACAGTATTTTTATAAATTCCTTGAGTGTTTTCTACATGCACACAGTGTTTGATCATACTCACTCTCCACTCTTTCTATCCACTCCCCTCAGGTCCCCTGTATCTTTTCAGCCATGTGTTGAGTCCCCTTGTGCTGCCACTATACTCATGGTTATGACCTGGAATTTTATACGGACATTCTCAGAATGAAAGCTTAGGTCTTCCCGCTTACAAGGCAGCTGTTTACCTGCTGAGTCAACTCAGGTTTTAACCCCTCCTGTGTTAGCAATGTTTTATTTTCCTGAAGTGAGAAATTAGTAGGTATTTTAAATAATATCCCAGCTTGGGCAGACTGCTATTTTTAGAATTACATACTCCTCAAAAGTTCTAATAACATCTAAATATGCTCATTGATTTACCACTCCGTGCTAAGGGAAAGCTTCAGCCAGAATGTGTTCTTCCAGCATAGCTATCCTCCTTGGCTGTGTGTCATCAGTAAACCACAGTGATCTCAAGAAATTAGTTTCTTCATTCTCTTGACTTCCCCAGCATTTTGATTCACTTTTGTGGAGGTCTTTAGAGAACATTCTCATGTCATACTTATTCTTACATCCTTTAGACAGAATTTCTGCTGTCTGGAATGTGGAAAACCTAGACACACCATTTGTACCTTGCTGACACATTTATTTTTCTAGATTTTTTTCTACATTATTCCAGCAGTTTACCACACTTCAACAAAGCTTAACTATTAAAGCAATCAGTTGTCTTAGTTTTCCAACATCTCCCTCTTCTTGACAGACATTATTATTTTAAGCAAATCCCATGGATTTCTGGTTGTGTTCTATCATACGTGCCACAGATGTTATTACTTTCAGAAGAACCCTATAGGCTCCTTGAGAACCAATTTCTTGGCTTGGAGGGGGGTGACAACAGAAAACTGATATGTCTTCTCTGTTGGTGGGGGAAAGCATAGTCTATTGTCTGGAATAATATGTAAAGAATCATAGAATCTTAATCTTCAGGTAAGGCATAATTTACCTTTTAATTGAGCTAAAGGCTCGATTGTATACTTGGAGTAAGATTGCTTGGCATAAACTTTGTTTTGTCTTTTTTAGGGCATTGGCCCTAAACTGTGATGCTCCATTGGATGATAAAATTGGAGCAGAGTCTCGGAATTGGAGAGCTGGTAAGCCAGTCAGAGTGATACGCAGTTTTAAAGGGAGGAAGATCAGCAAATATGCTCCAGAAGAAGGCAACAGATATGATGGCATTTATAAGGTGCTCTATCTGGCATGACATCTCCTGGGTCATTCTGGGGCTAAGACATGATTACCACAGGGGACTCCTGGGTGGGCTAGAGAAAGAAAGGATGGGCTAGTTCATTGGCATTTCTACTTTTTCTATAAATGTAAGATACATGAACTGAACTTTTAATTTCAATATTGGGGGTGGGGGTGGGGCTTTGAAGTTCCTAAGGCAGAGTTACATGTAATTTGGGTGCAGATGGTTTCCCTTTTGTTTGTTTTGTTTGACACTGATAGGGCTCTAACCCATGGCTTGTATAGGCTAGGCAAGCACTCCACTCTAGTCCCAAGAGTTCCTTTTTTAAGTATATAGTCTATGTGGTAAAACTGTGTAACTAATTTGATCAGTATATATCTTGCCTACTATGTGTCTTTTAAAAATGCTTTTAATGTTAATAATAACAATTGAATTTTTCAAGGCAGAATACATATAGTATTAAAGATGGATTTGTGTATTTGTGTCCTTGGATAAATATAAGCAAATCATCTACTCCCATTTTTCCTATCTAGCTTGTAAAATAAAATCTGTTAATTTGTTGCTATGTTAAATTTATGCTATATCCTTATATGAGAACTATCTTAATAGGAAATAAACTCATAACAATATGTTAATAATATTCTTGATTTATATACTGTTGTTTACAGCATAGCAACTGTCTTTTGATGTTGCATTTAATTATGTCAGATTTATTTAAACTTTATGTTTGGTTAGTCTAAACCTTACATTTCAATGTAATACTGAAATATTATGATATAGGTAGTGAAATACTGGCCAGAGATTTCATCCAGCCATGGCTTTTTGGTTTGGCGTTATCTTTTAAGACGAGATGATGTTGAACCTGCTCCTTGGACCTCAGAAGGAATTGAACGATCAAGGAGACTGTGTCTGCGATTGCAGGTTAGATCCCCTTGGTCTGTACTGCTCATATGTTATAAGAATGTACAACTATCTCCAGGCCTTATCAGTATACGGCATAGCAGCTGATCAGCAGACTCTGAGAGATAATGAGATGCAAGGACGCAAAAGAAACTAGACAAAAGGTGGTTTCCTGTGTATCATGCTGGGAAAAAGATGGACTTGCCAGTGAAAAGCAAAATGTATTTAATTCTGTTTGGAACTTGGTTGGAGAATTTTTGGCAGGGGAAAGTGGAGTGATGGCTTCCAGAGTTGCTCATCTGCCATTGTCCCCATCAGTTGTTCTTTTAGTGAAGCCAATCAGCATTGTCCTTTGACTTGGCTCTGTCCTGCTGTATACTGGGACTGAACCGTGGACACTGTCTTACCACTCATACAGGGTCAGACACCTTTGAGTGTTTTTCTTGTCTTTAAACTCCTAGAAATGATTGTTCAAATGAGATTCACCAGCTGGAAAATGAGCAGAAGCATAAATATGTGAAGCCTTAAACATAAGCATTATCACAAAGTCATGCCTTCCTTCTAAAATAGGCATCAATCAAGGTTAAGAGGTAGACTGTTTCCCTTTAAATCTAACTTTTAGGTGGTGGAAAATTAATTAAGTTCCATTTAGTTTTCTAAAAATTTTCTTCCAACCTGTAAGTTTAGGGGATGAAAAATTTGGCACTCAATTTATTGCTTTGCGATTTGAGCTACAATTTTCATCTTGTTTATTTGAATATCAGTTCTCGTGTTCCTTATTTGATCCTTACTTCATGCTAGTTTCTCTTTTTCTTAAATTTTTTTAAGCCACCAACAAAACGTGACGATTTTCTTCTCTTAGATCTAAAACTGAAATAATCAAATTATAGTGTAGAACATTGTAACAGTTAAGGCTGTAAGGCTTTAAGTAGAATTTGAGATTTCAATTTTCTTTTGCCCTTTGAATTCTGAAAGTATATATTTGCTTTGTGTAAATGAAGTGTGGAGAAAGTATAAACAACTCCTCCCTTCCCCTCTAAACGTTCCTCTGAATCTGGAGCCTCTCACTCTGTGAAATGTAAGTCAACATTGTCTCTTTTCATCCCCTACCAGTACCCAGCAGGTTACCCCTCAGATAAGGAAGGGAAGAAGACCAAGGGACAGTCAAAGAAGCAGACCAGTGAAGGCACCAAAAGACCAGCTTCAAATGGCAAGTAGCAGTTGCAGAGCACCTGTACTAATAACACATGCTGATAAAGACAAATAGAGAAGAAATTGAGTTCATAAGCAATTATAGTAGAAGGGTTTTGTTTGGGGCACTGTGTTTGTCTCTTTAATAGAGTCAGAGCCATATCAACAGCAAGTATAGTAAGTATCTGTCTCAGTTAGGGGTTTACTGCTATGAGCAGACACAATGACCAAGGCAACTCTTACTAGGACAACATTTAATTGGGACTGGCTTACAGGTTCAGTCTATTATCATCAAAGCGGGAACATGGCAGCATCCAGGCAGGCATGGTGCAGGAGGAGCTGAGAGTTCTACATCTTCATCTGAAGGCTGCTAGAAGACTAACTTCCAGGCAGCTAGGATGAGGGTCTTACAGCCCACACCCACAGTGACACACCTACTCCAACAAGGCCACACCTTCTAATAGTGCCCCTCTCTGGGCTGAGCATATACAAACCAACACAGTATCCTAGACTCGAGGGGAAGCGGCTACATGTAGGCATCTTCCCTCTGAACATTATTGGCACCAGTGAACCTTTATGAGGGTCTACTGACATATTTTATAAATTTACCTAGATGAGTGTCCAAGTGACTCCAAAGTGCCTAAGGCATCAGATTCAACAGACGCAGTAGAGGCTTTCCAGCTCACGCCTCAGCAGCAACGCCTGATCAAAGAAGACAGTCAGAACCAGAAGCTGTGGGATGAAGTGCTTGTGTCTCTTGTAGAAGGACCGGTATAGAACGCTTTTCTTAACTAATGATGTTCTGATATTAAAAATGGAAACAATGATTTTCACAAGTCCTTATTTTATGTAGTTTTTTAATCCATTTCATTGACCTTTCAGAGCTAACAGGAGTCAATAAATTTAAACAGCTGTAAATTTATTTTAAACTTCTTAGATGTTGATTTTAATCCTAAATCAATTAACTTACACTTAGGTGCTCTTTTTAGGAAGAATTTGCAGTTGTAAAAGTCAGTCAACCGAATCTAAAACTCAGCAGAAAGGTTTTGTTATAGTTCAGAGATGAGATAATCTAATAATGTAAGTTTTAAACAGTTTGTATGATTTTTAAAACTTGTATGTTCAGCTTTGAAGTAAAGTAAACTAGTTATAATCCATTTAAATATTTGTCATCAGGATTGGAGAGATTGCTCTGTGGTTTAGAGCTTGTATTACTCTTGCAGAAGACCCAAGTGTGATTCCTAGCACCCAGTTTGGGCAGTTTACAGCCACCTGTAATTCCATCTCAGGGGGACCCTGTCACATGTGCTCTGACACCCCACCTCACACACTTGCCCATTTCAAGTAAATCTTACTTCCTGGAAAATATGTGACTTGGAAATTGAGGCAGAATAGTACACAGCATCTTAGGAAGAAAAACAGGTGTCTCATGACACTGAATACTAGAGGTTACCTAGTGCTTCTTTAGATTCAGAATACACTGTAGTTTGTAACAGGAAGAGGCTGACTGCCTCATTATTTTATTTGCTGCAATCTGCAGTGGAGCTTACAAAACAAAACAGACATCCGTGTTTAGTGGCCTCGTGATGAGCTGTCTGTTTTCTGCTGTATTTACAGTGCTGGGCAAGTATACCACTGAACTGGATCCTTCCTTGCTCTGTGTGTGCATGTGTATGTATTCCTGAGCAGGCACACACATCTGTGTCCACACCTCTGGCCTTTGGAGGTCAGAGGACAACTCCTGGGAGCTGGTTCTCTTTTTACACCATGTGGTTCTCTGTGGAGAGAGAATCTCAAGTTGTTAGGTTCAACACCCAAGTCCCTTTTCCACTGAGCCATCTTGTTGGCCCTAACTCCCTCCAACCCCACCTCTGTGCCTGTCTCCCAGTGCTCAAGAGGCGGAAGCTGTGAGTATGCACAAACAGATTAGTTTGAGGCCCAACCTGTGTCAGGAGAGACCCCTCTTTCTCCCTTAAGCCCAACACCCAAAATAGAACAAAAGCAAACAAAATGAAATAGTTATTACCACTGGACTGGAAAGTTTTAGGAGACCGATGAACTTTCCTTAGTTTCTTTCATTTAAGTTTGTTTCCCTTAGGAAGTCCCTACTTGATTTTCTTAGTGGAGAACATTTTAAGTGTGACTAAGAGATTGTCTGTCATCATTTAGAATTCATTAGTAAGTTTTGAACTGCTAATCTTTTCTTCTTTTCTCCTTTTGGGCATTATTGTAGAATTTCCTGAAGAAATTGGAACAGTCTTTTATGTGTGTGTGCTGCCAAGAACTAGTTTACCAGCCCGTCACAACAGAATGCTTTCACAACGTCTGTAAGGTAAGTTCAGATCCACTTTCCCTTGCTAGGTCTGACAGCACAGTGGGTGCCTCCTGTCAACCATTTTTCTTGAGGCTAGGCATGGGTACTTTTCCTGTTAGAAAACGTTTTAATCACATCTTGGTGATTAGATAGCTGCAGTGTAAAGTTGTGTACTTGTAGTTCTCATGCATACAGTTGGAGGTAGTGCTGTGCTTGGAGGGAGGGAAGGCTGAGGTGGAGAATAGGAAGCTACAGTGTCACTCTTCTGTCTGTGACAGCCAGCATGTGTTCTACGTGCTGTACTGCAAACTGAAAGAGTTACTGCACTGAATGAAAGGTCAGGATGCTCAGGTACACTGAGCATTGTGCTGTGGCTGCAGTGGATGAGGACCATCGAGCTTTAGCTAACCCAGAGGAAGACGCTTGCCTACCAAGCGTCAGTTTATGGTTTCCTCTGAAATGGACACATCTTATGCCTAACCATATGGCAGTAGGCTCTAGACTTAGTACAAGTAAGCGTGCTTCAGAGGACCCGTTATGGTTAGTGATTTGATAAAATGTATTTTAATTCTCAGCAGCAGAGTCATTAATATTTTTCTTTAGAGTTCTTTCAGGACTCTCTTAAGACTCACTTTACTAGATGAGAAAATCAAGGCACAAACTAGTTCTGTCATTCATCTGAAGTCTCACAGTACACATTAGTAGACAGTACAGAATCCGGCGGCCTTCATAACTGTTCATCCTAGACCTTTCTCTTATAAGGAGTAGTGGGTCTTTATTTTTATTAAGAACATAACTTGTTGAACGATTTTCCATATAATTGAAGTTGTTTTTCTCCCTCTTTCCTGTTTTCTCCTGTCCTGCCCCCTCACCTTGTGTGTTTTTCTTTTGTCTTTACCTTAGGATTGTTTACAGCGCTCCTTTAAGGCCCAGGTTTTTTCCTGCCCTGCTTGCCGGCATGATCTCGGGCAGAATTATGTCATGATTCTAAATGAGACCCTCCAAACTCTACTTGACCTGTTCTTCCCTGGCTACAGCAAAGGCCGGTGATCTGCGTGCTTCTGTGTTGCTCCTGCTGGATTTTTGGACAGTAACAAGTCTAACAATGAGTGGGAGGGTTAAAGCAGTGCTGGACCAGGTCTCTTGTCTGGAAGCAGCAGCACCTCTCCCCCACAGCCATCATCCTGTGTGTGTAGTCAGAGGCCCATTCTCAACTGTCTTTTAGATAGCAGAAGGTAGTTCTTCTCAGTAACAACCCATTTTCATGAATGAAGACATGAAGCCTCCACTGTAGTTGATTACCCAATTTATGATTTATTTTGCAACTACCTCAGGACAGAAAAGATTTACGGGGATTTTAAAAATCATTGACTAACTATAGTTAAATGAAATTTTAGCTACACACTGCCTCCCAAGTATTAGTTGTGCCTGTTCCTTGTAATTTGCTTTTCCAGGAAAGAAGGCAGATGAGATTGTTGGGATGAGTGCAGCTTCTGTAATATGCATACTCCTTTTTTTAAATGTCTATTTCCATCACAGTGCGTGTTTTGCAAGAACATGTTCATTTTTTAACTCATTTGTGATCTCCATTGTGATTTTTTTCTGGTGTTTTATGCAAATTGACTACTAATGACTAATGAGAACAATATGAATGCATTGTTGCTGCATTAGTGTAATGTGGTGTGCTCTTGCAATGACAGGTGTCTGAAGCTCTAGTAGTAAATGTTCCTGAAGAGCTGCTCTGTCCTCCTCAGCTGCTCAGTCCTCCTGGTGGGCTCTGCCTGCAGGTTAGGAGGGCTGTGCTGGCTTTTGAGAAGATTAAAATTGCTTCACATTGTGATCCTACATTTTATATTCACTATATTCCTTAAGAGTATACCTTAATAAATATTTTATGATCAGAAAACGACATATCCAGCTTTACTTGTTTACATTCTTCTGACTTCTGTGGATTTTTTAAATTTTGGTTTTCATTGGGTCTTATTGAAGCATTTTTACTTTGATTTTGATATGAAAGGTAGATCCATTCTGACACAGTAAGGATACATTTCACCTTTGGCTCAATTATAAATGAGGATATTATTCAAAAGAACATGTTGACTGTGCTGTGATACTCTACTACTTTTTCAAGATTTTTGCTAATTCTTATTTATGGTTATATATGTGTTCCTGCATATCTGAGTATATGCTGTGTGCATGTATGCAGATACCCAGAGACCAGAAAGGCATCAGACGCCCTGGAACTCAGTTGGTCATATGCCACCTAGTATGGGGACTGGGAACTGAACAGCAAGTGCTGTGACCTGCTGAGCCCTCTCTCCATCCTGTTACCTGCAGCTTTTATCTTAGTTTCTCTTAGTATTTTGAGTGCTGCTTCATATTTCGCAAATGAGAGTGTTTCAGAAAGTGGGTAAAATACACAGATGTACACAGACATCTGTTCCAAGTAATTTATTAGATATTATTGAATAGTGTTATTGAATATTCAGTGTATTTAAAGTTTGTCCACTTGGTTTTATGTTTTGAATGGTTTGTTTGTTTGTTTGTTTGTTTTTGAGGCAGTGTCTCAACAGGTAGTCCTGGCCAGCCTGGAACTCCCAGAGATCTGTCTGCCTCTGCTTCCTGCATAATGGGATGTGTGCGTGCGTGTGCGTGTATTGTGTTGTGTGTGTGTGTGTGTTAACATAATCCTTCCAACCATTAAGAGGCAGATATCAAGCCCATCCCTGTCTGTTATGTTGGTTCCAGGGAACTAACAAACAGTTTTATTCTAGAAATCCATAACAGAGTAAGAGTCATCTGTTCTTTTTTTTTTTTTAACATTCTCTTCATTCAGAATTAGTAAGCATTCTCTAGTTCCATTTTACTTATTCTTGCTAGCATGCTTTGTTCAATGGCGCTGTCAGTTGAGCCCACGTCCTCATTTAATGCCGTATAAAAGCTCTGACGCGGAGTTCTAAGCCCAGCAGCGCTCATTTTAAACAGAAAACAGGGCATCTTCTTTGACTAGCAAAGTGAGTTAATGTTTTATGGATTTGTACAAATATTCCCCTAGGAACAGTGATGTTGAGGAAAGAGCTGGATTACCAGTTTATGTCAAAGCCTATCACAGCATCATAGAAAAAATACAGCTTTCAAGGAAATCTTTCGCCATTTTTTAGCACCAGATCCCGCCTCCTGCCACATTTTCTGGGCAAACCTTTGTTTGGGTGATCTGAGAACAGAAATCTAATTCTAAAATAGAGATTCTCATCCTCCTTGAGAAGTGGGAGAGGTTCTGGGAGACATGTTTCTGAAGTTCAAGCCTGGCAGCATGCGGCAACAGCTGGGCCACTCTTGAATAGGGGCTAAGGATGTATCAGGGGCCTTAGGAGGAACAGCAGAGACAGAATTATGAAAAGGAGTTTATTACATCAGCTTAGAGAGGAGGGGCAGGGTAGTCTCAACAATGATGGTGCATTCCAGAGGCCAGGACCCAGGAGCCGCTGGATGCCTCTGCAGTTCTCGTCTTCTGTCCACAGTCTAGAGGATTCCTGGAGAACCACTGGTCTCTAGTTGGTCCACTTTGGAAGGCTGAGAGAAGTGCTGGATTGCAGCAGCAGCCATCACCACAGAGTGGATGAGTCACAAGCACAGCGCAAGCTGGGCAGATGGAGTCGAGCTGCTGGGGGGAAGGAGGTGTCGCCCTTACTCCTTCCTGGAAATGCCTTTAATGACCTGCCTGGGACATGTCTCTGCCTGGGACAGGTCTCGTGGTTGGGTTTCAGATTCAGTCAAGATAAGTCATGAGGGATGAGAGAGAAAGGGTGAGTGGAGCAGTCAGTGAATGGAAATCACAAGAGAAGAAAGGGAGAAAAAAAAATCACATGATCATGAATCTTACCCCAACCCTTCCCTAGTATGCACCCTGGGTTTCCATGACAACCCTGCCTCTACCACCACCAGCCCTGCTCCCAGGGACCACTAATCTCTGGATTTAGTTTTCAGCTTCAAGCCCCTGAGACATTCACTCCCCTGCCTCTGGCATACTTAACCTTGGCCTCAGATTTGGACTCGTGTGTAGTGCCCTTTCAACTGCATTACCTTGGCTGGGAGAGTGAACCTGGTTGGGGTAGGGGCACAGGAGCCATGCTTTCTTGTTTTGGTTCAGGAAGGATTGAGCCTAGCACATCTAAGTGCACAGTATGAACACCCCATTTGGGGCAGCTTTGGAAACCCTCACTTAGCCAAGCCACAAGGGTCTATTCTCAAAGTAGTAAGATTAACCTTGAAGGGCTGGGGGTGTACTTCAGAAGTTAGGTTTGCCTAGAACCTGCAAGGCAATCCTGCAGCTAGATCCTCAGGACTCTCCTGGCCCACCCCACCCCACAAATTGATACAACACTGACAGAAATTCACCCTTTGAAGACCCATCCATTGAAGACCTAGCATTCCAGAAAGTTCTCTAAAGTATGAGGAGGAAAGACAGAAGGAAATCTTTTACCCAGAAAGGGGGCATGATGTAAGCAATGACAAAGTAACACAGTTTCTTGGCCAGATAGAGGATTAAAGTGTCCCTTTCTAGATGTAAAAGCCACCTGTGACAAGCAGCTTGAAAACTGGAATGGAAGGTCATCCCTTTGGTGCTCTGCAGGACACTGGACCACATAACGGATCAGTGATGTTTCCAAGGCATATGGAGCTCATTGCTTCCGTTATGAGCCAGAGTCCTTGAATCCCGTCGGAGGAGTATTTCTGGAAGGGCCCCTGGGCAGGAGGCAAGAGGGATCCTAGGACACAGGACACAGGCACAAGCCTTTCTCAAAGTCCTAGTTAAAATCCTTCAAAGGCACTTCTACACAGCTAAGGATAGCTCGAGGACTAAATTTAAGGGTATGTGTTTGGCCAGAATAAGCAAAACTTTTTAATTAGAGGCACATTGTACATGAAGCCAGGGGCTGTCTTCAAGGCTGGGTGGTTTTGCACATCACTTAAAAAGAGCTATTCGCCACAGACATTGCAAGTTCCCGTGCAGGATGACTCAGGATCATGCTCCTTTATTCACATGACGTTCTAATTGAATACAGCATAGGAAGCCCTTACTCTCTGCTGGGAATCCAGTGATCACTGAAATATAGTCTCGTTCTCAGGGTACTTAGTCTGAGGCAGAAAGACAAAAGAACTGAATAATTAACAAAACTTGGTTTTTAAAAGGAAGGAACAAAAATAAAAAAGCTGCCCATTTCTCAGGGACCCAAGGAAGAGCATTGAGGTGCTGAAATCGGGAGAGCAAACAGGAGCCAAACAAAGTGATGGTGGTGGTGAGCAGTACTCCAGGTAGAAAATTCCTGGTGCTTCCAGAGAAAGGACCGGGCACGCGGCATCTACGTTTCCTGCTCTTCAGGTTTGTTGTTGCCTGTTTGACTGTTAGGCCCTGGAGCTAGGTTCTAATTCTTACCAAGCATGTGACCTCTGGAATCTCTACATGTTTTGTGACAGGCACATAGTACCTGAGACGTGCTCAGTAGCTATTAGTTTAATTATTAGTGGAGGAAATGAAAACCAAGGGTCCCATTGCTTGGTACTACTTTTGTTAGGCTGAAACAGGATATGCTTTTTATGTGTGATTGTGTGGGAGAATTTCATAAGAGCATACAAGCTTAGTGATTGCATAATTGTTGGGGTGACCCACCTGCAAGGAAGCATGTCAAAGAGCCTCACGGCAGCTCTTAGGAACTGTTAGGTGAGAAGGTGGCGAGTGATTGCCACTTTGGAGGTAACTTCTGTGGCAGACAGGCTAGCTGCCCACCACAAACTCCTCCTTTCCTTACGAAGTTAGCAAACGTTTCCTCTTGGGCAGCAGCATGGCAGAACTCTCCACACCCTTTTGTAGCTAGGAGCAAGGGTCTTGCTAGAAAGCAGAAGTTATTAGGTGGAACTGTTTAGAAAGGTATTCCAGAGGAGATGGAACGTGCCTTTTGCTTTTTGGGTCCCCCCCTTTTCCTGACTAGCTGGCACATAAGATGCTTGGAGGAAGAGCAGCCATCTTGAGGTCATAGGTATGAACTGTGCAAAAGATGTGAGAGGGTATGATTGGAGGATTGCTTGGTCCTGGAAACCTGACTGAGGTGACAAGGGAATGAAGAAAGAACAGACAGACACACAGACACACTGGGATTGGGTGAGCCATGCTTGTTCTGATGAAGTGGCATCAAGTCTCAGTAAAAACCTGATATTTCAGCAACTTTGTTATTTATGTGAGAAGGAATTAGGTTGTCTCAGTAGGAGGTCTGTCTGTAGGAAACATTCTCAGGTTGCAGTAATCCAGATGGAGGAGGCTGTGGTTTCTAGTTTCTATACACTACCAACATCTGCACAAGGACCAGGAACTCTGCCAGTTTCCTGAGTTTGATGAGGGTAAGGTTTTGTCTGTACCCATGAGTCTGAAGCACTGGTCCTTGTCAATAGCCCGTTTACTTAGGACTTGATCCACTCCTTCCATGTTCATTCAAGGCTGCTGGCTCTCCCCACAAAGGACAGTGAGCCCTTCACTGCTATCTCTGGGCTTAACTGCTAAATGAGTGAAACCGCTATTTGAACTTCCGTAAGTTGAGGTTAAGTTACATGTGGCTCATGATGAAAAGGCCAGGGTGGCCTTCTTTGGGAAACAGGCTATACAGACTGCCCTTAGCCAGTCAAAAGCAAGGGTGACAGTGTAAATGTTGCTGTTGGACAGAGCTCTCGCCCTTCAGCTTCCTGAGTCTTGTGTATCATGGGTGTAAAATCAAGTGGGAAGGCACTATTCAAACTCAATTTTATTAGAACACTAATAAAAGCAGATAAAAAAAATCCACACAGTGAATGGAAGACACTCAAATGCTGTGACAGATCAGGCACATTAGTGAGGAAGAATTCTTCAGTGTGTACAAAATGTAAACATTTGCCCTGGGGTTTCCCACAGAGTACACAGTCCACGAGGACTTATTTGGAACAAAAAGAATCTCTATTGAATTCCCATCATAGGCTCTGAACTCTGCAAATTCTTGAATTAAACGTTAAAATTGCTAGTGCACTCCAAATTTTCTATCTGGCAAAGTAAATGGCTCCTGATCAAGGCAACACAAACAGCAACTGCCTTGCTGTACAGCAGGCCGCCGCCACTCACCATGCTAATCGTGTTTGCCTTGAAAGACTATAAAAATATACAGCATATAAAACTCATGTGAGCCACGGGAAGGAAAAGAAATATCTTTGCTTGTCAAATGCTCCAGCAAGAGACATCAAGTCAGTCCTTTGAACTTAGGAAGAAGGACTAAGAAGAGGCCCTTTTCTGTTCTGAAAATGGAGACTCGTAGACCTCCATGGGTGGGCAGGTGCAGACAAGGTGCTGATCTCCGTAGATGTCATCGATCCGAGCAATGGTTGGCCAGAATTTGTTCTCTGGTTTCACAAAGGGCTGAAACGGAAAAGATGGATGTTTTGGGATATTCTGAGTCCTTTGAGGGAAATCAAGATGTAATAGTTTTTGGATTTTCCCGCAGCCCAAGGCACCAGTGGCCCAACACATGCCAAGACCCACACTTTGCACAATTTCAACTTAGGAATCTTATCCTTATGCCTCTGGGATCAGAAGGAAATGCTAGAGACCAGAGAGATGGCTCAGTGGTTGAGAGCCTCTTATGAACCCACTCGGCACTCACAAACCATCGGAAACTCAAGTTCCAATGAAGCTGATATCCTCACCTCCAGGTGCTGCTACACGCAGGGTTCATATAAACTCATACACACTTAACCTCCACCTCCTGCCCCTCCCACACACAAATAATAAAGTCTTTAAAAGAAAAGTCAGCACACTGAATCCACCTCCCACTGGTGGGAAGCACATTGAGCCGTCTGATCAGGACTGCTGTTCAGTGTTATTTCCTGATCCTGTGGGCTCTAGGCTTAGGACTGATGCTCTGAATGAGCTCAGATGACCCCTGAGGGCTAAGTCTGACCCCTTGGTTCCTCATCATAATCTATACCACCAGCCATCCCAGATACACTTTACATAACAAGACTGGATGGAAAACCTCAGGGACAATGGGAATGGGTGTGCTATAATAACGCCATGGTTGGCAGAGTTCAGAGAACTTACCAACGGAAATGCCGCTACCTCTCTAGAATACGGCCGATCCCAGTGGGAGGATGTGACACAGGTCAAGGAGTGTGGAGACATCTGGACAGAGAAATGGTGGCAGGCAGTCTGGTCAAAACAATGCTGCTTTCTCCCACACCTCACCTCAACATCTAACCCTGAAGGTAGTGACTGCCGTTTCCTCCGTGTTCACACTGTGCACACAGTAACATCGAGCAGAAGTTGGCACAGCTGACAACGTGGCATCATACTATAAGGAAGATCCTCCCTTTGCTACAGTATTTCAAGCAAGGGACTAGCCTTTTAGCACCTCCACAGTGCACCTCCAGGCAGGGGGTTCTGAACCTGCCTCGGCATCTCATTCTCTGGCTTATAGCCACGGAGATGCAACTGTTGTCCACAGAGCATTCTTCTCCAGCTGCCTCCTGGTTAATGTTTACATAGAACCAGAATGGTAGGATTCTAAAAGTAATGTATTTTGGAAGAGATTGGGGACATGTTGAACTTTTTCCCACATGGGCCATAAGCACTGCTAAACTCCCAGGCTGAATCAAATACCAATTAAGTTGGTCTCAGGTTGCTATGCCAACACAAGAACTGGGTTTACAGAGAGAGCTCCTGAAGGAAGTAAACAAATGCTATGACACAAACAGTGATAAGAACTCTCCAACTAGGGAGGCTCCTTCCTCCACTCCCTCCTTTCACAAACAGTTGGGTACAGGTGTCATCTACAGCTCCTACAACCAAGGTCCACCTAAGTAAGTAACCACTACAGCCATTCAATAAGATAGAAACCTCTCTGCTTCTCATAATTGTCTCATTTTGGGCAAGAATCTAATCATCACGGTTCAGGGAGGGTCAGCACACTCCCCAGATACCAGTTTCGGTTTTGTGGGATGTTGTGTGCATACCTTCAGGGGGTTGACTCTCGAGTCAATGCGGCCCTCCTCTATATCAGCAATTTCTTGCCGGATGCTGATCATAGCATCACAGAATCTGTCCAGTTCTGCTTTGTCTTCTGACTCAGTGGGCTCAATCATGAGAGTCCCTGCCACAGGCCAGGACATGGTAGGGGCATGAAATCCTGCAAAGGGAGACCCAGAGGAATGTGTGTAAGTCAAAAGTACGCAAATTTATAATTTATGACATGGCTTTTACAAGCATTGTCAAGTATGTATATGTATTAGCAGGTCAGCATGACAAAATTAGAGTGGAATTTCCATTTCACTTTGTGTTTTAGAATCTAGACTGAAGTTGACACTTAGCTTCAGACCATATGCCTTAGATTCAAGCCATGGCACCTCAAACGAAAGCAACAACCAAAAACAATGATAACAACAATCACCAAAAAGAACAACACCATCAAAAAAGCAAAATACAAACAAAACAAACAAAAAATATAACCAAATAAAAAAAACCCTAAAACTGTTTATGATGGTGTGTTGTAATAACGAGAAACAGCCAATCAGAAGTAAAAGAGAAAGCAAGCAAATCTCACTGTCCTCTTTTTTGTGTGAAGAACCTAGGTCTGGGTCAGATCAGCACGTGACTTTTCCTGAGCACAGTATAAACATCACTGAAATAAGTTTTTGTTTGTAAGATGAATTAAGAAACAAAAACATGATCGAAAGAGATTTTTTTTCTGGACGAACGCAAACACTGCTTCCTGTCAACGTTGCTCTAGAGATCAGAGGTTGCCAAGGTTTGGCCATCTCATCATTCTCTGCTGCTGCCCCACCTCCAGGCCTTAACCGACTAGTTTCTCAACATTATTTTAATAAATTTTCAAGTCCATGGGTAATTTGAAAGCACTGTAGCAAGGTACCCACATATCCCCTATAAATTCTTCAATAACGCTGTCCATGTTACTTTTTAATTTGTTTTTGTGTATTTAGCATATGTTCGTTTATGTGTGTTTATGTATTGGGAGCCTATGGGGAGTTAGCTCTCATTCCATCATGTGGGTCTCAGGGATAGAACTCAGGCCACCAAGCTAGGCTGCACTTACCACTGAGCCATATTGCCAGCCCCAACTTATTTTTTATGTAATTCAAAGGACATTGTAACTATCAGAACACTTTATTTTGTAAGCAGTTTAGAATGCCAATCAGTAACAAATACTCTTGTATTTTGTTATAAAACTCAGAGTGAAATACAAAGATTTTAGCTAAACCATTTAATGGGCTTTGACAAAAGCATACATCTGTGTCACCTAGCCAGCAAGGAGTTGTTTTGGTCTTTAAAGCACAAACTGATTTCATTACCCATTAAAGTCTGCCCTCAATGCCTTGTGTGAGTAAATTCCATTCATTTTCTGCTTTAGAGGCTCCCACACCTGGAACCATCCACACCTGGAACCATCTACAACTGGAGCCA
>NW_021604599.1:2471307-2530659 GCF_004785775.1 Grammomys surdaster | reverse complement strand
AAGAGCAGAAGGTGCTTTTAACCACTGAGCCACCTCCCCACTCCTTAATGACTTGTTTTAAGAAGAAATGTACACTAGACATTTTTAAACAGTCTTACTGACACATCTCAATAGGAGGCCCATACATGACTCCTCGTGAATAGATTACCTATTATGCAGAATTATACACAATAAATTGAGAATGCCAGAAAAACTGGTTATTAGTGAATTAACAGCCAGTTCCACACCCTGCCTTCTTGGCACCCCTGTGAGCTGACAGCAGCATCCCTCCCTTCCTTCTTGCTCACCTCCTGGACAGGGGCTGAGTAACAGCCACTTGGGACCAGGACATGCAGTTGCTAGATATATTGTCTAGAACTGCATGTGCTTCTAGGAAATGATCCATAGCCTACAAGAACAATTGTGTGAATGTCAAAAGCCACTTACCATAATCCTGGAGCCTCTTGGCAACATCCACAGCCTCAATATTGGCAGACTTTTTGAAGGGCCGGGTGTCCAAAATGAACTCATGAGCCACATACCCTGTTCAAGAACACAGTATCAGTTGATGTGTGTTGGCTTGTTGTTTCACTCAAGTGAACAGCTAAACAATTCAGCTCTTTACATAGGTCTATAGAGACCAAGGGGCTAAGTGAGCTCATTACTGTTAGAGTTGACAGTGAAGACTTCATTTAATCTATCACATACTATGTGATCTTACAACTGTACATCTTACATCTTATAGCCTGGCAGTGGATGAAGGGAGGATTGGGGCGGGGGAGGTGATGGGCGTGGGGGGCTGGGGTGGTGGTGTTACTAGAACAATAAGCAGGAGATCTCTGAAATTTCTATTCTGAAGACCTAAAATCTACTTGAAACAGTTAAATACAATCCTGATCTTCTTATACAAATTATTTCTAGAGCTAAACATTCACTGGTGAGTTCAGCACCTTCATATTCAAGGTTAAATAACCTCATCTTGGGCATCTGTAAGTACATGTCAATAAATATATATTCACAGGACACATGCAGAATTTAATGTGATGGTTCAAAGGAGGGCAAGTTTTTTTAATATCAGGCTCCAGACCAAGAATTAGAAATAGGCACTGCCAGCTAGATGAAGTGGGGCCCTCTTGTGATCCTAGCACTAGGCAGAATCAGGGGAATTGCACACTTGAAGGTGTAGATCAAGACTTTGTCTCAAAACAAAATCCACAAAGAAAGAATAGAAACAGGAAGAAAAGAAAGAGGGGGCACTGTCAGACAACCTTAGAATCGGTGAGACTGAAATGTGTGGGGGCCAGTGCACATTAATCTAGTTCATTAATAGATTGCCTTCCTAGATCCATCAGGAGCTGTCGAGGACCCAGCCATCAAGAATAAATTAGTGGTGGGGCGAGAGAGGTGGCTAAGCAGTTAAGAACATTTCCTGTTCTTCCAGAGGACCTGTGTTCGGTGCACAGCACTCATGCTGGGCAGCACACAGCCACCTGTAACTCCAGCTTCAGAGGATCTGCTACCCTCTTCTGGCCTCCAAGGGCACCACATTCAAGTGCAAACCCCAAGCCCAGACATTCCCATATATTCATAATTAAAAATAATATAAATAAAACCTTTAAACTAGTGAAAGCAAGTCAGCTTTAATAACCAATCAACATTTCTGAGAACTTCCCAAATTCTCTGGCCCACCTGTTGATATGTTCCCTTAGTTGGTTTTACCAGCCTAGGAAGATGGGCCAGTAAGTAGGTAAGAATATTTACCCTATGAAGATCTGGGTTCAAATCTACAGCACCCATGTAAAATCTGAGCATAGCAATGTGTACCTGTATTCTCCAGCAGTGTGTGTGTGTATATAAAAAGATGGTATATATAGTACTCAAGAAATCACAGGCCAGCCAGCCTAGCTCAAACAGTGAGCTTTTCTAACAATGAGAAACACTGCCTCAAGGCAATAATGCAGAGAGCAACAAAGGGTCCAGCATCTGCTCTGGACCCCCGTACATGTGCATATGCGTGTACACACCTACCCACACACTCACATGCACACAGCACACGTATACAGCACAGAAGCATGCACACCGAACCAAAGCAAATAACCCGTTTTACCAACTCTCAGCCAATGGTGAATTCACTGACAAACCTCTAGCCTTCAAAACTAACCACAGTCCCTAACAGCCCCTGAAGGCAGCCCGAGGCACTCAGCTACACCTGAAGAGCGTGTGAGGCTAACACCTTAACTGTATAAAGAATAAACCTTAATGGTTCTTCGGTCTGAAAGCACAGGTATGAGAGTGTGAGACTACGTCAAAGCTGCCAGGTCTTAAGACGCGTACGAACTGATGAGAAAAAACTGGTTACGAGTGAGACTCTAGAAAGTATCTAGACAAGTGATCTCAGAAAAAATGTGTCCAGTGGAATAACCATTATAAGGTTTAGGAAAAAAGAAAAAAAACACAAAAATCCTTGAGATTTTATCAACTTCTACTTTAAGGATTCGTAAGAGTCAGCCTCTGCCCTTCTGGCTGCTACCCTGGGCACCACAACCCCAGCAGGAAGATGGCTGTGATGTTTACTGTTCTGCAGGGTGAGTCAATAGCCTGAGGCTGGGAATGTGCATCAGCAGGAGAGGAGTCATTTGTTGGCAGGCCTAGAGGAGAGTCTTGCAAGCAGGGGCTCAGTGGCAATAGCTTGAAGTTCGTCTAACCAAGTCAACCCAACATGGCTAAACCCAAGATTCCATCTGCATAGGCACCACCACAGATGAGTGGTTTGGGAAGAGGTCCATTCCAAAAAAAAAAAAAAAAAAGATGTTCTTTTCTAAATGCACACACTCATCCAAAGAGCACCCCTCTCTCTAAGAACCCTCTAAGAGACAGGGTTTAAATTCGGTGGTTATGAGAGACCAGGGCCCAAGATGTTCTTCTCTGTTTCCAGCTTTTAGGAGAGAGATGTACAAACCTGCTGTGCATATGGTAAATTGGGGAAATCTAAGACTGCAACTGTTTCCTCTATCCCTAACCAAGACTGCAGCTGTTTCCTCTATGCCTAACCAAGACTGCAGCTGTTTCCTCTATCCCTAACCAAGACTGCAGCTGTTTCCTCTATCCGTAACCAAGACTGCAGCTGTTTCCTCTATGCCTTACCAAGACTGCAGCTGTTTCCTCTATCCCTAACCAAGACTGCAGCTGTTTCCTCTATCCCTAACCAAGACTGCAGCTGTTTCCTCTATGCCTAACCAAGACTGCAGCTGTTTCCTCTATCCCTAACCAAGACTGCAGCTGTTTCCTCTATCCCTAACCAAGACTGCAGCTGTTTCCTGTATCCCTAACCAAGACTGCAGCTGTTTCCTCTATCCCTAACCAAGACTGCAGCTGTTTCCTCTATGCCTAACCAAGACTGCAGCTGTTTCCTCTATGCCTAACCAAGACTGCAGCTGTTTCCTGTATCCCTAACCAAGACTGCAGCAGTTTCCTCTATGCCCAACCAAGACTGCAGCTGTTTCCTCTATCCCTAACCAAGACTGCAGCTGTTTCCTCTATGCCCAACCAAGACTGCAGCTGTTTCCTCTATGCCCAACCAAGACTGCAGCTGTTTCCTGTATCCCTAACCAAGACTGCAGCTGTTTCCTCTATGCCTAACCAAGACTGCAGCTGTTTCCTCTATCCCTAACCAAGACTGCAGCTGTTTCCTCTATGCCCAACCAAGACTGCAGCCGTTTCCTCTATGCCTAACCAAGACTGCAGCTAAGAGTGTGAACACCACCAAGTCAGAGGAGTCTGAAACAGCAGGAAGAGGAGGTGGGAGGAGCCACTGGTCACAGAGGACTGTGGAACAGCAGAGTCTTCTAAACACAACAGTGCCACCATGAACTCACAGCAGCTGTGGATGCCTGCACAGGCCTGCAGAAGATCAAGGCACTCAACACTCCTAGCTGACAAGCTATTGACAGTCCACAGCTTCTGGAGAGAGTCAGTTCTGAGGATGTGGCCCTGGTAGGGTACCACGTAACATTGTATGGCACTACACCAATCACCTGGATAAACTAGATTCATCCAGTAAAAGGGGGTAGGATAAAAAAGAACTGGAAGTTGGGAGGAGGTAGAAAGGTCAGGATAAGATTTAGGAGAGCAGTTGGGAGCAAATATGATCCAAACACATTATATTTGCATGAGTGAAATTCTCAAGAGTTAACAAAAGTATTATATTAAAAAGGTGAGGCGGTGGAACAATAGGAAAACAAAATGCAGTGGCCTGACTCCTGTGGAACAGCACCTGTGTGGTTTGAATGAAAATGGTCCCTATAGGCTCTTAGGGTGTGGCAGCATTAGGAGGCGTGGCCTTTTGAAGGAAGTATGTCACTGGGGGTGGACTTTGAGGTTTCAATTGCTCAAGCCAGGCCCAGTGTCTCTCTCTCTTCCTGCTGCCTTCAGATCAGGATGTAGAACTCTCAGCTCCGTCTCCAGCACTATGTCTGCCCACCATGACTATAATGGACTAAACCTCCGAAACCGTAAGCCAGCTCCAACTACCTTGGTCATGGTGTCCCTTCACAGCAATGGAAGCCCTCACTAAGACAATGGGGTTATGCTATGGAAGATAGGCTTTTCCAAGCTCCTCTGGAGAACGCAGACTGGAGCCACTTCTGCAGTGTTCTCACAGCCTCAGAATACCTCAGTAAGCAGCTGTGTAAAGTTTGGGTGAGCAACCAAAGGGCCTTCTGGTTCTGTGGTCACCTGACACAAAAATAAAGAACTCCCAGCATTCTCCTGGGAATGAGGTCAGGCACTATGTGCCCCAGGTCACAGCGTGTACCAGCCTGTATGGCCACTGCTCACTTTTAAAGGAAGGGCCACCTGAAAAGTTCTTCAGGAACAGGACTCCAACACAACATTGGGCTTGTCCAACATGAGAGGCAGATAGAAACATTAGTAAAATTGTACTGCCCAAGTCTAAACACAGAAACCACCCTTCAGAGCACATGGTGAACCTATCCCAAAAGATGAGGGACCTGGTAAGTTAAAAAATTCCTTCTCTTACAAATCTACCATCTTTTCTAGGTATGGCAAGAGGCCATGCCTATAATCCCAGCACTGGGGAACATTAAGACAGGTCAATCACAAATTCAAGTCTGCTTGAGCTAAGTAGTGAGATGCTATATCAAAAGAAAAAAAGCAAAACAAAGCCCCACAAAAACATCTAACAGAAGAGACTGACCAGTGCCACCACCAAAAAAAGGTATTTTACCTGAAGTAATTCCTTTCCTCTTCATTGTAGCAGAATAAAATATTTCTCCAGCTTCTCCACCTATCTCTTGCCTGTCTTACCCTTGTTTGCTTTAAAAGCCCACTAGCCCTTTCAGTTTAGTTAATATTCAAATCTCAGAGAACCAGCTCACACTGGGAAGCCTGGAGTTCATTAAAATGATTGCCTCACAGGCATCTGTAATTCCAACGTCTGGTTTAGTGCTGGCAAATATGATTACTATGAGCCTTGGTCTTCTAATAGTGCGACTGGACACATTAGAATACACTGTGATTATTGAAAACATTCCTATTTTGAGTCCACAAATCACTGCAGGGCTGGGGTTCCAGGCCCCAGAATATGAGATTTGAAATTGTGTAACGTTAATATGTGTTTAGCAGACCAACATGAGTCAATGTTTGGTTTGACTAAATCTGGGATTGAGTAATCAAATCTGCAATCAGCAATCCATTTCAGTTTGGGATGAGAACTTCTACTTGCAATTTAAGTTGGGGGAAAGATGTCAAAACAAATGGAAATTCCATCCATCTTTCTGTACTCTCAAGTCCCACAGGATGGTGTAGGGCTTTATGCCCAAAGCCACTAGATAAATGCTAAGTTCAGGGTGACATCTGACCTTCTCTCATGGACGACGATGAATCCTGTTGCATTTAATCCACATTAACTCCTGCTTTCAAAACCTAAACTTTGCCATCAGCAAACACATTAAAAATTGCTGAATTGTGCAGCTTAAATGAGCAAATTATATGAGAAGGTATGTTAATTCTATCTTAGCAATGCTACCCAAAGTAAAACATAATGTCAGACATTAAGGGCCGGGATAGCTCATTGTTAGAATACATGCCCAGCAAGAGTGAAACCCTGGGTTCAAAAATAGTTACAGTAATTAAATTAATAACTAAAGAAATCAAAGAAAAACAAGTATTATAAATTAAAACAAAATATCTTCCAGTCATAAAATTGGAGAATGGTGGTTTTTTTTTAACTTTGAGTTTTTTAGTCTATTCTTCTCACTATACTCTTGGTTCGATGAGCACGTTCAGTGCTACTAGCATAAAATAACTGATGAAGTATCTTTGAGAAAATAATTGAAGAAACATGTATAAGAAGCTCACAGCCTCCATACTCTCCTTTATAAGTTATCTAAAGAAATAATCAGAATTTTTTCTTAAAAAAAAAAAACAGATAAACTACTGGAGGGGTTGTTCTTATAGCAACGATACGATGCAAATAACTGAGAATTTGACTGCAGACTCACAGGGTGTCCACACTATTTAGTCACATGGGGAAAAGCTCACTGAAACAGGATAGGTAGCTTTGGTGGAGCTGTGGGTAAAATGTTTGCTGCACAACCACATAAAGAGACACGATGACAGCGCATGCGTGTGTGCATGAGAGAGGGGAGGGGGGAATAGGAGGGAGAGTGATGTTTAGAGACTGAGCAACCACATAAAAAGACATTGGTGGTGGTGGTGGTGGTGGTGTGTGTGTGTGTGTGTGTGTGTGTGTGTGTGTGTGTGAGAGAGAGAGAGAGAGAGAGAGAGAGAGAGAGCATCCAAGCAATCGCATGAAAAGCCCTTGGGTGATGGTGGTGCGCTGTGTGTGTAGTGTAACTAGGTGGACAGAGGCTCGCTGGTCAGCCAACCTAGCTGATAGCTGAAATGGTGAACTTCGGGTTCAGTGAGAGAACCTGTCTCAAGAAAAAAAAAATAAGATGGAAAAACTTAAAGAAGGCCTTCCTATGTCAACCTCTGGCTTCCACATTGGACCCACAAGAGTAAGCATGCCCTTTCTGTACATCCCCTCCCATACAGATACAAAAAGAATTCCCCCAAACTGCATCTGACGGTAGTTTAATTGTCCAAGAGAAATAAGAAAAGGAATACAGTAAAATATTCAGTGTTAACTGATGGATGCAAATATCATTTAAATTTTTCCCTCTCGTGTTTTTTTATTTCTCCAAACTTCTGAATTGAACTATATATCATTTATATAACCAGGCAACATAAATATTCAAGCCACTCATTAAAGCCAATACACATAGGCTCGATTTCACAGTGCGGGAGCTCTATCTGAATACATTAGTAACTGTAGAAGCACTTGGCTGTGTTGCTTGGAGACGTATTCCCCACAACCTTCTCTGCTCTCTGGAGAGCATCCTCCCCAGGGCTCCTGGTTATTTACTTCTTTTTATTCCCAAACTCACAAAGTATTTCTCTGCATCCGTATTTATAAGATCAGAATAGACTTTAAATTAGAGACTATAAGCAATGTAGATGCAGGGTCTTCCTGGGCTAGAGGAACCAAGAGCCCAAGCAGGGGCCACTGACCATTCTTCTTATTGCCACTATCTGCTGAGGGGCTTCACTCTCATTCCTCAATGTTCTATCCTTGTTTCTCCTTCCATGACTGGAGCAACCATGTATCTACCTGGTTCCTTATTCTGTGTGTGTGTGTGTCCCATGTCTGTGCAGATGCCCTCAGAGGACAGAAGAAGACATCGGATTACCTGGAACTGGAATCATCTGCCAAACATGGGTGCTGGGAACCTAGCTCGGGTCCTCTGAACAGCAGTACCTAACTGCTGTGCCATCTTTCTAGCCCCTCCCTCTTTCCCACTTCCATCACATCTGATCTCTTCTGGGTTGACTTTGTTCTCTTATTCATTACTATCTCCAATGTAAGCCTAAATGTTTACCTAACACTGCACTAAGGAGTAACTGTCTGGTTCATTATACTTCTAAGAACCTATCCGTTTCACTGCCTTGACAATTCTCAGCCTTTTAATGGATCTAACCATGCCATTCCTGAAGCTGGGAAACCTTTAATGGCTATAATTGGCTCAGGAGTTAAGTCTAGATTTTTCCAAGACCTTCAAGGTAACAAGCTGTCTTTCAACCTCATTGGCTCTCTTCCTGTCCACTTCAAGCACAGCCTTCAGGCAACTCCTCCTTACCTGGCTGCCTCCTGCATATGTTTGCTCATATTAAATAACTGCTTCCTTTGTCACACTATCTGACCTTGACTCTGCCTGCTCTAAGTGGCTCCTCTATTTTAGACATCTCAACAACACCCTGTGCATCATGGTGTTTATGTGAACATCTCTCTGTGTGGTGTAGCCCCTTGCTGAACTAGGCTGTGTAGACTAGGCTGTGTAGACTAGGCTGTGTAGACTAGGCTGGGATAGCTTTGTACATAGTAATGAGCGAGTTGGCTATATTTCCAAGAATTCTACACTTTTGTCTATTCTAAGAAGTGAAAGCATCCCTCTCACTTTCAAAATCACATCTACATCTTGCATAGTTATATAGGAACCCCGGGGGCGGGGGGAGAGGGAGATACTTGCCTCTAGCACCTCTGAAGAGGACTCTGTAGTGTTTCTCTAGTCGTTTGGCCATGTAGTTGGCATTTAGAATGGCGACTTCTGTGGCCTCTTTGAGGCCCTTCCCCCCCATCATCTGCAGCAAAGAGAAAAGATGCCATCAGCTAATGAGTGGGTGAGGTAAAAGTCAAGACACTAACAGATGCCCCCAGATCAATTTGTTCAAATGAGCTCACCAGCTCAGCATTGCTGCAGATTAAAAATGGATGGAAAAGTCCAGAAAGGAGATCTGTTAGTCTCCTCCATGTTTGAGAAAACTTTTATTTTTCTTTAAGTGCTAATTTTACTTGTTTTTATTTTTTTTGGGGGGGGCATCATAGCAACAAAGCCCGAAGCAGGGCACAGTTGACTGCCCACTACTGCTCTTCAAAGAGGAAAAGAAGAACTGTTCTTAGAAATGTTGTAAATGTCAATGTTTGTTTTTCATTTCCTGTGATTTTGAGATGTAATGAGAATTTTAAAGACTCTGACGAGATCTTGGCCAAAGTCCACCAGATCAGTTTTCGGTGGTTTGTCTTTCCATTGTCCATAATGAGGACTGTAAATGTTATTCATGTTCATGTATACCAACTGCCAGCTTCAATCTTCTCTTATTCTGGTGGTGAGTCCTTGCCATCATATAGGCTGAAGAGCACGAAGAGAGATGGGTTTAAACATCAAGATTACACCAATGTTCATGGCTGAGGGACCTCACATCCAAGTGCACAACTGAACACAACATTGGTACAAAGTTCAAAGTGGAAAGAGAGCAACATGGCCCCAGATAAGTTGGAGTAGCCTTCTGAAAGCTAAACTTTACCATCACCTTGAGAACAAGTGACTGAGGGGAGGTTGGGTCTGTAGAGGGGGTGAGGGAAAGTGCCAAGTGAGAGGACAGACAGCCCACAGTGGGAAAGGCACATGACCGTCATCTGGAGGTCACCATAGCAACATGGATTAGGAGCTCACATCCTAAGTCTTTGCTTTGACATGGACGTGGCCCAGCCAATGTCCTATGTGTCAGAGTCTCCAGCACCATTCTCTACATGCTGATGGCTCTAAGCACAAGGACACATCAGTTGGGTTTTATTCTCAGTGGGATGGGGCCAAAGTGCATGCCAGGGAGACGAGGCAGTGAAGGTAGTAGGAAGCCAGGAGGGGTTCTGAGGCATCAGGGAGAAGTTATCCTTAATGAGAATCCACAATGGAGTGCAGAGGGTAAAGAAGAAGCTCCGCCCAGTGTCTATGGGAAAAGCAATAGCCTGAAATAAGATAAGGCTCAAATAAACACTACTTATTTAGCTTTAAAAGTCATCCTCTGTTTCGTGTTCTGGGCATATGGCCAAACAGCCTCAGGGGCTTTACTTTCTATATGTAAGAAGCCATCTCCAGCCCAAATATGTTTGTACAAATAGCCCAATTTTACAGGATCCATGGATCAAAGGGAACTGGGGGTTTGGTTGTTTGCAAAGAAGACAATTTTCATTCTCGTTGGGTTTGTTCCTTTAATTTGCAAACGACTTGCATAACATTTCAAAGGCAGCTTCAGGGCTCAGAACTGTTGCCTTTGCTTCCAATAAACTTTTCATTAAAAATCATAAATGAAGCTGGGCATGCTGGGAGGTGCATGCTGGGAGGTGCATGCTGGGAGGTGAATGCTGGGAAAGCCAGGACTTGGGAGACAGAGGCAGCTGGATTAGGAGCTCAAAGACTCCTGTCATAAAAACAAAAAACAAAGAAGGGGAAAAATAAAAAAAGAATTAATTATAGGGACTGCAGAAATGGCTTAGTGGTTAAAAACACTGGCTGCTCTTCCAAAAGACCAGTTTCCAGGACCCATATGGTGGCTAATACCTAAATGTGTAATTCCAATCCCAGGCAATCTAATATACCCAATAGGCACTGTATAGATACAGTACACAGACATATATGCAGACAAAACACGCATACCCATACAATAAAGAAACTCTCAAAATATTATGTAAAAAAGAAGTATAACTACCAGGCAGTCAATGACCACCCACACCGATAGTCCCACACTTAGAAGGCTGATACAACAGAATCACACGCTTGTATCCAGACTGGACTGTATAAGGAGACCATGTCTCAAAATAGAAAATAATAAGCTTTAAAAAAAGAATCATAAATGTCACTGCATTCAAACAGAGCCAGCCCCACAGTTACCCAGCACAATTTGTATAGCCGAGTTTGGGGTTTTGTCTCACCCGAGGCCACCCTTCTTTTAACAAGGCCCATCGGTTTGAAAATGCTGCTCTAATTAGCAACCTAGCAAGAGTGCCTATTCACAGATTTGACATCCTAGGAGGTGGGCAGGCCAGTCTGAACAAGAGCTGCATAAAATCAATTCTGGTTTGAGTGTTTCTGTGGAGAAGAACAAAAGGGGAAAGCCTATTCTCTGACAAAGCTCAATTACCCCTAAATCACAGTTCCTCAAGTCCTGAGTGCAGGCTTCTGAGACCATCCCCAAATTCCCAGTAAAATTTAACCTCATCCTCCAAACTGCCAAGAAATGCCCCTATCCTGTACCCTAGGATCTCATCAGCAAAGTGTCATAATGACCATGCTCAGTGCTTTTCGCTTGCGTGGAGCTGTCTGTACCCAACAGGAAACCAAATGACGCAGCCAGAACATTTGCATGACTCATGGAACTTAATCATGTCTGGAAAAATGTAAAGCCACCGTGAGAACCCAAAGGAACAGATGACAACAGTTCTAGGTGGCCTTCTAGAAGGTTTTCTCCACCCCAGCATTGGCCCTGACACCCCCCGCCCCCATCAGCCCCTGACTCCCATCTCAAGCCACAGATTTGATTTTTAGACTCTCTGAGAAAGTGAGTCGCACCCTCCACAGAACACATGTCCTTAAGCTCACCTTAATGTAAGCCCATGAAATGGGCAAGATGGAGCTGGAGCCCCATGGGGCCGCACTGACAGTCCCCACGGGCCAGGTGTCCTCATTTGGTTTTAGGGAAACGATGGGATGACTGGGCAGAAAGGGAACAAGATGCTTCTTCCTGTAATGGTTTTAACGCACATTGAAATGATGCAGAAAAGATGCAATTGAACTAAGTGGCCACCTTCTCTAGAGTTCTATTCTTAGTAGGGGAACTCTGATGATGGTAGGGCCCTGACACTTGAAGGGGACAAATAACAAAAAACCAACTCAGGTGGGCTCTCTCAATTCTTTCCTTCTTCCCTCCCTCCCTCCCTCCCTCCCTCCCTCCCTTCTCCCTAATAGCTTCCAAGGACTGTGGTGGAGGACTTGGCAGGGGCACCCCCACACAGGCCCCTCCTAGCAACCTACAATCTTTTAAGCTGTCTGCTGACTGTGGAAGGCTGCCTATCTGATGCCCCTGCCCTCCACTTGAAGGCTAACACACAAACACTACTCCACTACACACCCTCTGAACCACCAGGGACACTCATTAGCTATACATAATTAGAACAAAGGCAACCAAGCTCCCAGCAACCCTAAACACTGCCCCTCCCTGATCACAACCACACATTCTGAAAGCTCCAGAAGCTCTGGATAAGGCCGTTACCATAGTGAGGAAACTATCAACAACTGAAAAATATTCTGTCAGCACACAGTGACGTCAGCCAGCTATCTCTGGTAATAAAGTTTGTTTCCTCCTTATTCATCAAAGAGATAATGAAAATTAAAGCTAAAAGGAGTTCAGTGCCTTCCATCCAATTCACTCTCAACATTATCATAAGCTATTTTTCGTTTCGGTTTTGTTGTTTTGACAGGGTTTCTCTGTGTAACAGTCTTGGCTGTCCTGAACTCGATTTGTAGACCAAGCTGGCTTTGAAATCACAAAGATCTGCCTGCTTCTGCTTCCTGAGTGTTGGGATTAAAGGTGAGTGCCACTACACCCGGCAATTATAAGCTATTTTTTCCCTAAAGGAATAGAGTAAAAGTAACAAATAAATAATAACTCTTGGAAATGTAATGTCAAGTCTGTGATACCTACAAGTACTACCATTCTACCTCAGAACAGCTTCCTGCTCACTATAGCTAACAAGCATTCTCTGGAGCCCAGAGAGGCTGAGCAGACACCACAGTTACTAAGTAAATGACGGTTTTCTTTGGATCCACTCTAAAACACTCCAGCTATGCATCCAACTGCTGGAAGTACACTAGACATGAACCTGTTCTTGATATTTGAAGACTCTGATAGGAAGAACAACAAGTGTCGGGCCATCCTGCTTCCAACAATCCCTAAGTCAGAACCCCACAACTCACACTCCGATGGGCCCCATGCCAGGACCGCCTCCTCCGTGGGGAATGCAGAAGGTCTTGTGGAGATTTAGGTGAGAGACGTCAGACCCAAAGTCTCCAGGACGGCAGATTCCCACCTACCCAGAGGGAAAGAGCTAAAGTCAAGGCCACAGCACAGGGAAGGGCATGTTGTTCTGTGCTGTTTGTCTCAGCCACATCCATAATGCCCACAGAAAAGGCCTCCTAGGGGCAGGTGAGATGGCTCAGTGGGTAAAGGCGTTTGATGCCAAGTTTTACTGAGTTTGATTCCCCAGAACCTACATGATGGGAAAAGAGAACTGACTCCTGCAAGCTCTCCCTTGACCTCCATGTGTGAGTGTGTGTGCGCGCACACACACACTTACACATACACACACACACACACACACACACACGATATAATTTAAATATCAATCATAAAAAGCGTTCCTAAAAGGTTCTGTAGTCAACCTGGCATCCCACAGTCAAAGTGACTGGTTTCTATAACAGAAACTGACCATTTAGTCCTATTCAGATTTACTGAGGCAGTTCATAGCTAAATGTCTACCTTAGGAGAAAGGAGAGGAAGCACCACTCACCCTGAGTTACAGTATGTTCACTCTACTGAATAGGCAACTTTTACAGTATCAGCATCACCTTGTCTGGCAAATTCAAGGCTGGGCATTTATTATGTGCACCTAGACTCTAGGCCCTAGGATGCTGAGCTGAGGAAGACGGAGTGAGGCTGCCAGTTTTCCTGAGACAATCCAGATACCCAGCTGCAATATTCAACTGGTAATCCTGCCACTTTGACTGTGGGAAGATACATTTGCTTTAGGCTGCTCAAGCAGAATGCAACCTCTAGACTATACTTAGGAATGGAACCGAACTAAAAACAGAAGAGGCAGGAGTTCACATCACACAGACTGGCAGTCTCTCCTGCAACCCAGGAAGGCAGGACTGAATCCCTTGGGGTCCTGGTGAAGTTAAAACTCCAGGTGAGGTGGTTTGTGCATGGTCTATGGGAGTTCAGCATCTACCAGTGCCTGTCCAGAACTTGGTTCTAAACTCCATCATGTAGAGAATCAGGACAACTTGTCCAATAGTGTCCCTAGAGGAATGGCACTCCTGACAATATAAGCTGCTTTGCTTTAGCCTAAAATTAACCTTTAAAATCAAAAAATAAATAAATCTCTATCAGTAGATCAATGGGCACTAAGCATCTGCACCTGGGCATTCATGTTTGCCCCGTCGAGGTAGACCTGTCCTCCATGTTGGTGAATCAGGGCGCACACATCACTGATATTCTCTTCAAACACACCATTGGTAGATGGATATGTGATCATGATGGCGGCCAGGTTCTCCTTGTGTTGATCCACCTGTGGAGAGAGGGAAATTATGAGAGGAAGTGGTCTGATCCTTTCTCAGCCAAGACTTTGCTTTTTGTTTTATAGGATGAGGGGATGTGAAATCTTGGTGTTTGAAATCTTGACAACATCTCAGTCTACAACTATGGTGTTGTACAACCAGTTGGTCCTTCATAAATCACCCAAAAGCAGCAGCAAAGACCTTTCAGGATGGAGAAACCAGGCTCCAGATATGGCTCAGCTGATAGGGGGCGTGCCTAGCATGCAGAGCCCTAGGCTTACTCCCTGTACCAAATAAGAGCAGTACATTCCTATAACCATAGCAGTGGAGAAGTAGGGGTATCCTAGGGTACACTGTAACCATGGGTTACATGAGACTGTGTCTGAACAAAATTAAGCTAAAAGCAAGAGGCTGCTCAGAAGATTTTTGGACAGTGTGGGTCCAGTTCTGTAAAATGGTTCAGCCAAGCCACCTCAAAAAAATTATCCCAGGCTATGTGGAGGATTGGGGAAGGTGTCTCTGTTCATGGCTAATCTTTCTGCTCTTTTTTTTTTTTTGGTGTACATGTTCCTACCTTCTTTCCCACAAATGCTTGGTAAGTGTTACAGTTTTCATAAAAATCTCGCTCATTTTTTTGTTTTTGTTTGAGACAGGGTTGTTTTGTTTGTTTGGCCGGTTGGTTTGGTTTGGGATTTTTTTTTTGTTTTTTTCTGAGACAGTGTTTCATTGTGTATTCCTGGCTGTCCTGGAACTCATTCTGTAGACCAGACTAGCCTGGAAATCAGAGATCCGCCTGCGTCTGCCTCCTGAGGGCTGGGAATTACAGGCATGTGTCGTCACCACCAGGCTGTAGTTCAGACTGACTCCCAGCTTTCTGTGTAGCCAAGGATAGCTTTGAACTTCTGACTCTAGCCAAGGATAGCTTTGAACTTCTGACTCTCCTTCGAATTGTTGGTGTTACAAGTGTTGCCACTGTGCCTACTTCTCATTTCCCTCTGACCCAAGAAAGTGACTGTATATAATAGGATAATTCTACTTAGTTTTCTTGGCAAGCAAGTGAGAGCAGGGGTAATGAGGGGGGGAAAAACAAGTCATATTCCATATATTCTACATTGGACAAGCTTAGTAACTACTAGTGACCCAGAATATTTCCAGAAAAAAAAAGGTGATAGGAAGTGGAGGATGGAAAAGATGAACAGGGCTGTGCATTTTCAGCATCCTTTCCAGGGCTTTTGCGTAGGTTCTCGGTACCCATGCGTAACAACCCTGACAGAATCACACTGCTATTCCACCAATTTCCCTTCGACTTAAGATGCAGTCTCCAGTCCACTGGTGGAAAACAGATACGGTTGCTAAGCAACCTCTTCCTGGAGGTTGAGAGATTGGGAGTGGGGGTTGGTGTTGGAGGAAACAGGGGAGAACGGTGCCTGGAATCCAGCGAGGTATGGCTGAGAGACTTACAAAATCCACATGTGTACGTTAATTCTCAGTGCAACTGTGACTGTCTGACATGAATGGAAAACTGAGGGCTGACAGGGAAGCAGCCGTGCAGAGACTCATATCATGATATCACAGTAAATACTTCATTTGTTATATATTCCAAGGGGAAGAAGCAGAGCTGAGGGGGGGTCCATGGAAAGACCCTTCTCCCTATGAGGCAGGGAGGGGGAGAGCAGACATGGCCAGTTTTAATTGGGGACCAAAAATAAAATTGCTTTTTATTTTTTCTCTTTCCCTGAATGATCGTTAGATTTTTTTTTTAGTTTTGTACTCTTTCCCTACAGACTCACTCAGAGAAGGAATCATCGTCTTTCATTACATACATGAGAAGACAATGTGGATACCATCCATCTAGTTCACAACCCTCCATCCCCACCTCAGTCCTCCCCAAGCCCCTCCCCAACTGTGACATCATCACCATCGTCTGCCCTTTCCCAGCCCAGAGCGCTCCAATCTGTGAAGGCGAGGGCGAGTACCATGGCCTTGAGGTGAACCACATCGATGTTCCCGTATCTGTCCACCTCCACAGGCTGGATCTTCATGCCCGCCATGTAGGCGCTTGCTGGATTCGTTCCATGTGCTGACTTAGGAATGAGACACACCTTGCACGGACAAGAAAAGGAAGCAGAAAAGGAGAAAGAAAGAAAAAAAAAATCACCAGGATATTTCAAATGAGAGAAAAGTCTCCTAACATGCCTGTCTATGACACATATTAGGCACCACATGTTTTTACTAAAACTGACCGCTGGTGCCTTGAAATCTGCTGTCATTAGGGTTGTTACTGCAAAAACAATGTTCTGAAGGGGAATTTCCATTTGAATCCCCAAATTCTTTACTAAAGACATCGGAATGCCTTCACTTAACCCAGAGCGCGAAAGCCGGGCCTGTGCCTTTTCTGACCTCATCTTAGACATAGCATATGGAAAGCACCTTCTAACAACATGAGGTTGCAAGTTGATCGCTAGGACACCAATCCCACAGCTCCCGTGCTGCTCCAGGACCGATGACAATGACAGACACACCCCAGGGCTTCCCTAGGCCATCACAACTGTGCCAACACTTACTGAGTCCTTACTGTGCTTTGAATGATTGGTGTGAGGATCAAAACCTCTGCAAGGAGAACGATCAGTGCCTGCCCTGTGCTCCCGTGACTTGTTCACTAATGACACTAGCACTCGGAGATATAATGCCTAGTATCCACAATGCAGTAGGTGACCGACAAAATGAGACATGGCTTCATTGGAAAAAACTCAACAGACAGTGTCTCAAGACCACAGAAGACACTGTAACCAAAAGACCTGTTGGATTTGGTTTGGGATTTCAGTGCTGGGATAAACCCAGGTCCTTGCTCATGTCTGGCGACTCCTCTTCACTGAGCTGTATCCCCAATTCCTTTATTGGATTCTTTTTTTTTTTTTTTTTTTTTTTTACTAGAGTTGGGGAGGGAGATAGGTACAAAGAATTGAACCCAGGTCCTCATGTATGTCAGGAAAGCCAATTCCCACCATTGAGCAGTAGCCCCACAAAGGGTTTTGCTGGGTATGGTAGGGACAGAGCTGCAAGCCCAGGTTCCCATTGATTCCTCCACATCAGGAATCGTGACTACAGGAAACTTGCAATTTGCAGGTCTCTCTCAGGGAGAAATGCCACAAGAGAGGACAGGACAGAAGTTTCCCCGATAGAACTCAAACAACCTCCTACCCTCAAAAAAAAAAAAAAAAAAAAAATCACAGAACCAGTATGGTATCTCCTCTGGGGAAGGGTTATAAAAATGGGCTTCTGGAGGAAAAATGAGGCTTCTAAATGACTCCTTCAAAACAGTGGATTACTTCTTCAAAACAGTGGATTACTTAAGAAAAGCATGACTCCCAAGAGGTTTTCATCTGTAGCGGATGGAAACAGATGCAGAGACCCATAGCCAAACATCAGGCAGAGCTGGGGAATGGTGTAGAAGAGTGGGGGGATAGGATTAATCAAGTCAGAGGGGGTCAGAGTCATCACAAGAAGACCCTCAGGGTCAACTAACTCATGCCCATGGGGGCATGCAGGGGCTGGACCTAGGCCCAATACACATGTATAGTATATGTGCAGCCAGGTCTTCAAGTGGGTCCCCTAACACCTGGAGCAGAGGCTATCTCTGACTCTTTGCCTGTCATTGGATCTCTGCCCCATAGCTGGACTGCCTCAGTGGGTGAGGATGTGCTTAGTCCTACTGCGACTTGATGTACCAGGGCACAGTGATACCCAAGGGGGGCTTCCCCTTCTCTGAAGAAAAGGGGTGGGATTAACGGGGGGAAGGATTTTTAAGGGAGGAGGGACAAGATGGGGGGCTCGATTGGGATATAAAGTGAATAAATAAATTAATGAGAAAAAAAAACATGTGTGCAAACACACACAAGCCCACATACAAACACACACAGATATACTCAAACATACACACATAAACACACTCACACACAATGGAGAACAAGGCTGAATGAATGGTTCAGCAGTTGAGAGTATGTATACTCTCACAGACGGCTTGAGTTTGTTCCCTTCCTGACCCCAGGGATCTGATATCTCAACTCTGTGAGCACCTGTATTTGCACATGGACACACAAACACCATCCCATCCAGAACTTTAAGCAAAGGGCAAATTGAATTATCTGACACTTTCCTGCTAACTGACTAAGCCCTTTTAAAATGACTAGTATACTGTGTATTCTGAATTTTCCTTAATCTTTTTTTCTTGCTTAAATACTTGTTTTATGTAGTCAAACTTATCTATCTATCTATCTATCTATCTATCTATCTATCTATCTATCTATCTATCTACCTATCTATCTATCTGGACCAAGGCTGGGAGCATTATCTTTTCTCACAAGCTATTTTTATTCTACCTCTTATGATGACAGCAACCCATTAGGACAGACTATTGATAACGAATAGGAAAGGAGACTATCAAAAACATGAATATAAACTATTCATAACGGGCCAAAATTAAGAATGTATACCAAAGAGGTTGTCAAAACCAAAATAAGAGCTGAAAACACCAGGCATGCCTTGTTCAGCTGAGTAACAGTCTTCCAGGTGTTTCCTGTCCAAGGCCTTGGCACATGGGTGTCGGGTTCTACAGCAAAGGAGACCTACAGGTGAGTGGATTACCCTGGATTTGGATTTTCAGCTGTTCCTACATGGACTCCCAGGTGTCAATCACAGGGATCTGGCTACAGAGGGAGCTGCGATGGGCAAAGCAAGAATTTTGTGGGATGGCAAGAAGAGGGCCTGCGCCAAGGAGGAAGGTGGCCTGCGGAGATGAGGAGAGGCAGCCCGTCCTCCCTAGCTCCACCAGAGGAAGGCATCCGCCAGCACCATGAAGACAGTTTCTGCTTCTGCCCTCTAGTCCCCGAGTGCTGTCATGAGGCACTAATCATTGTTAAAGCAGCCATGGGAAATCAATCCCACCTTGGAACAGTGGAGACAGGCGCTGTAGACACTCTTGTGTCTTGAGAGATTGGACAACTTTAAGGTACTTTCACCCTGATGTTAATTTCCCCTCACTTTAAAATCACAGTGTTTGCTGGACACAGAGGTACCAGGACCCAGATTTGATGTATTGGATTCTCTCAGGTGCATCCAACTATGGTACATTTATATCCTTTAGGGTGATGCTCTAGCCTAACTTCTGGAAGCCTGTGTAGAAGCACAGGTTTCATCCTGATAGAATTGATAATTGTATGACAGATGAAAACTTACATATTTTCCAGGGATTAAAACCCAACAAAAGCTATGACTGCTTCAGGCATTCAGGAAGAGAAATGGTTCTCAAAAATTAATTTTAAAAAAGTGTAGATGTATTGATTTGAGAGCCCAGTGTTCCATCTTCCTATAGGAAACTCAGCCTGAGTAGAGATTTGACCAGCAAAGTGAAAGACGGATTGTAAAGTGCTTTGTGTCTGGCACATGGTAATTGCTAAATGTTTGTTAAATAATTCACATTTTTTTTTCAAATTAAACTGATGAATCATAAACTTGGACTTTCTATTTCAAGAACCTCTGAAACTTACTCAAAGCAATTGTGAAGTCACATCTAAAAACAGCTTGAAGGCAGAGAACCATTAGAAACCTGGTAGGTTCTGTAGCACGTAACTTCTCCAACTTCTTTTCAAATGAGAGGGGTATGTTTGACTCAGCTCCATTAGGGCTCATTGTGTAGGAGCAGCTGCCTTAGATATCACTAATGTGGAAAATCTTCCCTGGCTATCTGAATAATAAGTCATTCTCTTCTCTAAAAATGGGCTAAAAATGAAAGCTGTTTGTCTAGAAGGCAGCCGATGTTTCCAAACTGGCGGGCTCTGTCCATGTTTCTGAGCTCAGCAGCTAGGAGGGCTTCCCTGTCTTTCTTTTCTACTGCCCAGAAGTGCAGAATCCTGCAGTTCCATATGGGAAGGCCTCTCACCCCGTGATAGCAGTGTGCACAGTGGTGCCAGGGAAGATGTCATACCCGGGGGTGGGGAGTCCGGGAGGAGTACTGGGATGCTCAGAGAGGGAGCAAGAGCCACCAACAGCCAATCACTGAGGATCTCTCATCTGGAGTGTCTGGCTTGGTCCCTAACTCCTATATCAAAGCAACTATTTCCTGGTGCCAGAATAGGAGACAGGTGAATACTGAAGGTTGGGAAGGACCAGGGAGTGGGGAAAAAAAAACTGAGTTTTGGCTGGCCCATTATCATTGCTTAGTCCTGGGCCTGCCACAGACTAATGTGGGTTTGGTGCAGTGGTTCTCAACCTGTGTATTGCGAGTCCTTTAGCAACCCTCTGTGTCCACAAATATTTACATTATGATTTACAACAGTAGCAAAATTTCAGTTACCAAGGAGCAACATAAATAATTTTATGGTTGGGGTCAGCACAACATGAGGAACTGTATTACAGGGTCACAGCTTTAGGAGGGTTGAGATCCATTGGTTTGATGGCTTCTCTGGGATTCAATGGCTGTGCAGTGTGAATGGTCTCACAGCAAGACCTGCCCCTTCTCCAGGTTCTCAATTGAACAACGGTGGAGAGGCAAGGTCAAGGAGCTTCAAGGCTTACAGGCATTTGAGACCCATGAAGTGGGTCACGTAGTGTTCCCTCACTGCACAGCTTAGCTCCATAGTTCCCTTTCTGATTCTATGAGTCTCAAGAACATGCATAGATCTAAACTACCCTTTCCTCATAAAGCTGAAGGTCACATGAAACCACGTGAATAAGCCCACATTGGCACGTCTGTCTACTGTATCGTCAGGTCTCTCTGACTGCCACACTCTCCCTATGCATGCCCAGGGCTCAGTAATTTCTGAGTTCATAAATGGCACATTTCAAAGACTGTTGAAAATCAATGCGCCGGGCGGTGGTGGCTCACACCTTTAATCCCAGCACTTGGGAGGCAGAGGCAGGCGAATTTCTGAGTTCGAGGCCAGCCTGGTCTACAGAGTTCCAGGACAGCCAGGGCTACACAGAGAAACCCTGTCTCAAAAAACCAAAAAACCAAAAAAAAAAAAGAAAAGAAAAGAAAAAAGAAAAAAAAGAAAGTCAATGCAAATGACAACTATGGTGGAGCACATTTGTGAACCTAGCACTTAGGGTATTGAGACAAAACAACTGCAAGTTCAAGGCCAGCCTGAACTTATGGACTGAGACCCTACCTCAACTAACATACAAACATATCCAAACATCAAAACAAGTGGGGCGTATGCTCAGAAAGACAATCTCAGCACCTGGGAGGAGGCAGGAGGTTGAGTAAGGAACTCAAAGCATTCTTAGCTGAACAGAGAGTATGAGGCCAGCCTGGGCTACATGTCTGTAATAATAACAGTATAATGGCAAACAAACAAAACCTGTTGATGATGTAGCTCAGGTACACAGTATTGCCCAAGTATGGGAAAAGCCTGGGTTCCCTCTCCAACAGCACAAAGGAGGAAGAGGAAGAGGAGAAGGAGAAGGAAGAAGAGGGAGAGGAGGAGGAAGAGGAGGAGGAAGAGGAGGGAGGGGAGGAGGAAGGGGAGGAAGAAGAGGAGGAGAAGGAAGAGGAAGAAGAGGAGGAAGAGGAGGAGGAATAGGAAGAAGAGGAGGAAGAGGAGGAAGAAGAGGGGGAGGAGGAAGAGGAGGAGGAGGAAGAGGAGGAAGAGGAAGAACAATTATTACTCTATTCCCAGTGGGAAGGCACAGTTTTAGAATCAGATGGATAGGCTACAGAGGGAGACAACATTCCTTACTCATGTCTTTTTCAAGGAAGATGTGAAAGTTTTAAAATTCTTTATGGCAGAACTCAGACTAGCCAGAAAAAAAATCAGTTTCAATAAGCTCAGAAAGGACATGAGCCTGGGCTACCTACCACTCACTGACATTACCTACCTAGGGAAGAACCTTCTGGAACTCTCCTGGAACAGTCAGGGCCTCTTTGTCCTGCTCCTGATACCTACCCTATAATCCCTCTAAGAATTCCAGCTCCACAGCTCAGTAGAAACCCTAGCAAGGAGCTGGCCTCCAAAACGAAGGGGCTGAGAGCAGAGGTCTCCTTTGGCCTGAAGGAGAGGCTTTGGGTAGATGACAACATGTCTTTCTGGGACAGTAGTGGTGCCCAGCAGCATCAGCTGGTCCCCAGAGGCGTCACTTTTGTAAACTTGACTCCCATGTCTAAGCAGAAACACATCTGCTCCCCATCCTCACGTTTGTTTAGTGCTAGGAACAATCCCATGGAGGAACATATTAATTCAGTGGTATCTTCTGAGGATACATACAGCTCAGACTATGCTTAGGCTCAAAATTACTACAGTCCTAGGCCCAAGGGCTAGGACCAAGCCAATGAGGACAGCAGCAATGGCAACCATCAGGCTCTTGCCTCCTTTTCCCTAGAGAGGACTTTCATGGCCCACTGACTGACTCCATATGCTGGGTTTGCACAAAAGCTGTTTATCTCTGAATGTTTTCCCTAACAGTGATTATGTGGTATGTCTTGGAGGCAAGGATCATGATGGTTTCCCTGTCCACTTCCCAAAAGGTTGGAAAGGTGGATCCCACAGAACAAAAGATCCTGAGATCTGAACCTGCAACCTCCCCCAGAGAGCACGCACCACCTGCCCATGCTCACCGTTCTGTGCCTCTCTCCTTTCTGGTCTAAGTACGCTCTGATGGTGGCCAGTCCAGCATACTCCCCCTGCGCTCCGCTGCAAAGACAAGAAGAGAAGAGTCAGGGTTGTGGACTGCAGACTTTCCCATCAGGATTCACCAGACACTAACCAAACATTAAGCAGCCAAGGTCCAAGTTCCTATCATGCAGCATCTTCACAGGAACAAAACTAACAGTCTGGTACTAACCAGAGGTGGGCCATGCTTACCAGCTCAGGACCATCAAATCAACCTGGTTTTACTCAGGGGAATTTGACTGGTTTTAAAAAAAGATTGTGAGAATATAAGAAACTCGTTATCCAGCTTTTACAAGGGGGAAATTTGAAAATAATACAAAGATATAAGGATAAGTTCATGATGAGTCTCATTCCTAAACACATCCTGCACTCAACAAACCCCTTTATGCTGAACCAAGCAATTATGAAACAAACATCAGGCTCATGTTTTATCAGCTCAAACCAATGAGTACATTTCAAAGGAAAGAAATCTTAAAATGTAACTGTGTCATAATGATCACACCTAGAATAAGAAGTGTTTTCTAATTCCATCAAATATTGAGTCACACCAAGGCCACATGACCTCCACAGAAACGTTCCATTCCCATCACACCTTGTTCCTGTCCTGTGACTGTGTGGCTAGAAGCCTGGCATTATCTTGCAGGCACCCCTTCAAGAGCTTTCTTAATGACCAATGTTCCTGTGAGCAGAGCAGAGCCAACTGCAAATGGGTCAGAGTCCTGGTACTCCATGAAGCAAGGAAGGGAAAGTGAGTAACAGGTCTCTTTGCTTCTTTCAGAGTCTTGTTCTCCACTCTACACTCTGGAGATATATCCCTCATTTTACAGCTGTGGCCCAAAGTGCCAGCACACTTAATGGCTTTTATTTTAAGAACAAGGAAATGAACGCTGTACATTGAAAATCACTATCACCTATCATTTACGTGGTCCCCTGCTGCTCTGTCATCTATTAAATGGGGAATAACAAACCATGCAGATGTTCTGAATGGTGGAAATCCACACAAAGACTGTATCATCCCAATCCTACCCATTCAAAAACAAGTCCAACTCTATGAGCCCTCCCAAAGGCAACTCTTTGTCAGGGTGACCCTAGCACAGTCCTATGGCTGTGTTCTGCCATTCTTTAGCTGCCCAGGCCATCCTTGAACCATATACCAAGCCAATTCTTATCTTGGGGTTTTTCATACAAGGTCCTTGTGCTGAGATAGTGTCTTCAGATCCTAAATATGAATGACTTATTATCAATAAGTAGGCCCCAAAGAGGCAGGGTATTCCTGAAAGCAAGGCTCTTCTTCACTTTACTCTTAATTTTATTTTCTATACCATGAACACTGATAAAAAGGATGTATAATAAACACTGACTGGTGAATGAATGACCTTTTTCCTCCAGCAAACGCTTATTGTACAGGCTAGAGAGAGAGAGAGTTCGGCAGTTAAGGGCATTTTGGCTCTTTCCAGAGGATGGTTCAGTTCACAGCATCCATGCTGAGCAGCTCAGAAGTGCCTGAAACACCAGTCTTGAGAATCTGACATCCTCTTCTGACTTCCTTGGATGGACACACGGACACGGACATGGACACACACACACAGACACACACACACACACACACACACACACACACACATCATTTTTAAAAGCTTCATTGCATTTTACCTTACATGCTCATGTGACCCAAGATCAGCTCATGCATCTACTGTACATGGAAAGGTTATGGCAATGTTTATGCTATGTGCCCACCTTATCTCAACAAGCTAGACTTGGCGTTCTGTGCTTTTCCCCACAAAGGACCTAAAGAACTGTGTTTTTATGATATGAAGTGGCTCTGAAATAAATGCTTGAGAGATTTAATCCAAATTGAATTCTACCCTTCAACCCAGGCAATCACACAAGTCATCCTTTCCCCTATAGTAAGGAACTTTAAAAAACGTGTAGTGACACTCATATTCCTGAAGGTAACTGTCTTAGTTAGGGTTTCCATTGCTGTGAATGAAGAGGCACCATGACCAAGGCAACTCTTATAAAAAACAACATTTAATTGGAGCTCGCTTACGGGGTCAGAGGTTGAGTTCATTATCATCATGGCAGAAAGCATAGCAGTGTCCAGGCAGGCATGGTGCTAGAGGAGCTAAGAGTTCTACATCTTGATCTAAAGGTAACTAGGAAGAGATTGTCTCCCAAGAAGCTAGGAGGAAGGTCAAAGCCCACCCACACAGTGATACACTTCCTCCAACAAGGCCACACCTACTCCAACAAAGTCACACCTCCTAATGGTGCTGCTCCCTGGGGCAAGCATATTCAAACCACCACACTAATCAACAGCTGTCTAATTGGACTTCTGCTTGCCCAACAAAAGCACATCATACCTGATCCTGGAAATCTAGCCAACCGCACAGGGATAGCGAGGTCATGGATCTTGGAGAACATACTAAAGCCACATTACCAAAAACCAAGCATAATTCCTAACTGCACTCTAAAAACTTATCCTTACACCCCAGATACCTGTAGCCTTCACCTCTCACCAAAGAACCTTCTGTCTGTGGCAGATGGAGGCCACTGAAGAAAACCATAACTTGTCAAAATGCAGAGAGCAAGTGATCACGGGGTGCCTGGGCCCAGGGAAGACATCTACAATATAACTCTGGACCTAACACTGGGGAACACTGGAGACGATGAGGCGGAAAGACTTTAAGAAGCCAGAAGAACAAGAAAACTGCTGTGAGATTGTGTCTCCGAAAAATGACTAGGAAGCCACATCCGTGCTCGCTCAACAATGTGGCTATCTAAACATGAGCTGAACAAAGGCAACACCAATAGGCACGCTATCAGGGGAAAGGGGGATCTCTCAAGGCTCCACCCCTTGGCAGAGAACAGGTAAGTAGCCTTCCCTAGGGATGAGCCCACTTTCTAGTTATCCAACATAAAATGGCCAGCCATAAAGACATATACACAAGCAACACCAATGGACTCATCAGATCGTGTGTGAGTGTGTGTGTGTGTGACAATGAAAGAAAAAAAGAGGTAATGAATTTGAAAAGGGAGCAAGAGTGTGTGGAAGGAGTTGGAGGGAGGTAAGGTGGAAAGACGATGTGAATATTTTATATTTGCCTTGTTCTCATACCATCCACTGGCCTTGCCTTGTGGCAGGTATGGAAGAACATCGAAAGGCACTGGGAATGGTAGGATGGGCCAGCGGGTCAAGGAGGAGCTTGCTGCCAATCCTGATGACCTGAGTTTCATCCCCAGGGTCCACATGAAGGAAGGAAAGAGAATCAACTCCCGTGGGTTGTCCTTCAACCACACAAACATACTGTTTGGACCAAAGAGCTAGTAATCCAGTAGGAAGCACTATGGGAAAGGTTGGAAATGCTGACTAGTTTTTGCCTTAGATGCTCTTAATATCAGCTTTTCTTTTTCCTAAATACTGCAAATATGTTTGAATGTCATAGGAAGCTTACTTTGGAGAAATCATTAAATAAGGTGATTGGTGCCACCTGTTGGTGGAAAAGGATTATGAAAAAAATGCTTATCTGTATAAACCAGCTGGAGACCTGCAGAAAAGGACCTGCTGTGGAGGGGAACTTAAGGCAGTGGCCTTAACATCTATTTGATATGAAAGGGTGAAGGTGCAGAGCTGCACTGCGGCCTGCAGGAGGGTGACGCTAAGGGATAGTGGGCCTCAGAACCACCGCTGCTGGGTGAGCAGTGCTGTGAACTGCCTCACCATTACTCAGAGGAAGGAGAGGCTACACAGCATTTCACTGTTCACCTCAGAATAAGGGGAAACTAACGGGTGATTTCATCTAAAACTAGTACTTACTCTTCAAAGAATTCACAAGAAATGCAATATGTTTTCAGACAAAACCAGAAGAACCAATAAGCTTGGCAGAGGCTGAAGCCGAAGAGACCCCAGTGTCCTATGGCTAACTACAGCCTCCCCATCTGGGTGCATGGACACTGGTGTACAAGCCCAGCTAGATAATATAAATTGAGAAAAAAATAAATAAAAACCAACATTGTAGGCCGAGACAGGGAGGTAGTTCACACAGCCAAAGTTTCCTTTCCTCAGACTAGAGGAAATATTTTAAGGGCAAAAGCTCAATGATTTATGAGAACCTTCCTGCCAGGAATCATGGGTGAAAAGCTTGAGATTTAGAAGTGCCTGCCCCAAACTCAGCTTAGCTTTATCTAGGTTTGTACCTAAGAAAACATAATGTCTAATTTCACAGACACCAGAGAATTGTATCAAATGAGGACTGCTTTGAAATATTTGGAGACAGGTCTCACCTTATTTTTTATAAGAAATATTTCCACATGCTTTGCACATACACACACACACAGACACACACACACACACACACAAACACACACACACACACAGCAACATAGAACTCAGGAGTGGAGTACACTCTTAAGCATCAGCTGTCCCCAGACCTCCCACTGAGGACATGTTGCCCAGACTGAGACTAGTTTTGAACTCCTGATCCCTCTACCTCTAACTCACACCACCATGTCTAACTCTGGATTTTGTATTTGTACAAGTCAAACGGTATTACGGGTTGAAAAGTTACTGCTGTGGTAAACTGCACACTTCGAATACTTGAGGCCCTCAGTCAAACCCCAAAATGACAATAAGATAGGCATGGCATCCCACAGCTTTAGTTCCAGAACTCAGGAGGCAGAGGCAGGTAGATCTTTGTGAGTTTGAGGCCAGCCTGGTCTACATATTGAGCCTCCATGGCAGCCAGGACTACATAGTGAATAATTGTCTCAATTAATTAATTAACTAGAGAGTTCAAAATAATCCCTAAAGAAAAGATTATATTGTGGACTATAACAGTTAAAAAGCTGAAGGTAGTTTGGTGGCTCAGGCCCTATATAATCTCAGCATCAGGGTGACCGAGTTGGGAGAAATGCTATGAATTTGAGGCCAGCATAAGCTTCAGAGTAAGATCTTGTATAACACTCTGGAAGTCATTTGGTGGTCTCTCAGAATATTTGGGATATTTCTACCCCAAGACTCAGCTATACTACTCCTGGGCATATGCTCAAAAGATTTTCCACCATAGCACAGGAACATTTGCTCAGTTATATTTATAGAAAGTGGTGACACACGCCTTTAATCCCAGCACTTGGGAGGCAGAGGCAGGTGGATTTCTGAGTTCGAGGCCAGCCTGATCTACAGAGTGAGTTCCAGGACAGCCAGGGCTATACAGAGAAACCCTGTCTCGAAAAACCAAAAAAAAAGAAAAAAGAAAAATGTCTTGTCTTGATTTAAAAACAAAGACAAACAAAGAAACAGCAACAGATTGCGAGGGCTCTGCCTCCCATGTCCCTGCAGGAGCCTTAGGTTGCTACCACTTCCTCAAGCTTGTTCAATAGGCACTAACTCACTGAGCCACCTCCCCTGCCCACTTGAACTTTCACTTGTCAAAAGCAACTGTCTCAGGGTTACTATTGCTGTAATGAAACTCCGTGACTGAAAACAAATTGAGGAGAAGACAGTTTGTTTGGTTTACACTTCTACATCACTGTTAAATCAGGATAAGACCTCAAAAAAAGGCACAAAATCTGGAGGCCATGGAGGGAGCTGCTTACTGGCTTGCTCACCATGGCCTGCTCAGCCTGCTTTCATATAGAACCCAGGACCACCAAGGCCTGAGATGGCCCTATCTGTAAAGGTTGACCTCCCCAGTCCCCCACCCCCATACCTCCATTAAATCACTAATTAAGAAAACGCCCAATTCTTGCCTTCAGCCCCGTCTCATGGAGGCCTTTCTTCTGTTGATGACTACCCTGGGTCAAGTTGACACAAAACTAGCCAGCCCAGCAACTTCCTCAACTTCAGAAGCCAAACACTCAGTAATTTCATTCTGTCTTTTACTTGTGTCCCTGGACAATATACTTCTTCCTTGTTTCTGGTTGCCGTATCAAAATTCTGAACCAAATTTCTAGAGTGTGTTTGGTGTGTGCTCTTGAGTGACTTTAAGAATGACAGAGAGAGTTTTGGAAACAAGTTGAAGCAAGTCATGCTGAGCTCAATGGGAAAGGCAAAGGCAATGAAATATTATTAGGCTCTTTTCTTACCCAGCCTATAAATGTCTTCCAGGTTGATGTTTTTGGAAAAAAAAAACTGGGATTAAACAAACAAACAAAAATGGGATAAAACCCACTACATCCTCTTGGCTGGCCTGGAATTAACCATGTCGAGCCATGCTGGTATCGAATTCCCATAGATCCATCTACATCTGCCTGCTAAATACTATGATTATAGTAGACGCATGTCACCATGCCCAGCAGGGATAAACTACTTGATATTTTGCATTTAGGATCTAAATATCCCAGGGAAACAGAAAGACCAGAGATGACTTTCTTAATATTCAGGAAGGTTTACATGTCAAAGTTTATGGTTATTATGCTCACTCATAGCTCCTGTAAATAATTCCTCTTAATTGAAGTACTACAGTTCACTTTCAGAGATTCCGGTATAACATAGGAAGCTGGACCTGAAACATTTGTAATTTTGCATGGTTGGGAACATTGCCCCTTTGAATTTAGGCACGATGTTATCTCTAAGGAGGCCCAAGGAACAGCAGAGGGAGGTTCACATAGTAGAAACCCAAGGCCCTATATTCAATATTCCTAATTTCTCTCCCAGTCCACAAAAGACCATCAAATTTGTATCTATGTAACTGAGGCCACTTTGGAAGTCTGGCTATAACCCCTTCAGCAGAGTCTAAATGCCCAGTCAACTCCGAATGATAACTGGCAATAAATGATAGAAACAGACGACATGGACAGAGCTGGAGAGGCGGCTCAGTGGTTAAGAGCACTGTCTGCTCTTCCAGAGGATCTGGGTTCAATTCTCAGCACCCACACGGCAGCTCACAACTGTCTGTAACTCCAGTTCCAAGGATCCGACACCCTCACACCAATGCATATAAGATAAAATTAAATAATTTTTTTAAAAAAATAAGATACACTAAAAGAACACTTTGCTTTTGGATGTGGGTGTTGTACAGCTGCTAAACCAGAGGGAAACGAAGCCTCTTACCTGTTTGGCTGGAATGAGACTCGGTCATAACCCGTGAGCTCACACAGATCCTTCTCAAGCTCTTGGAAAAGCTGCTGGTATCCCTGGGCTTGGTCCAGTGGCACAAAGGGGTGGATGTTAGCAAATTCTCTCCAGGTGATGGGCTGCAGAGCGAGAAGAGAAAAATAAGCGTATGTACAGTATAAGAGAAACAATGATTTTGATGACAATATACCATCACCAAGAATGGTACCAAGGAGCCAGGAGCTCTCAAGGCATTCAGAATACACATTTGGTTTCTCTGCATAAACCAAGGATATCAGAACTATTACTTTCTACACTGTACAAGTGGGACACAAAAGCCAAGAAGACAACTTCCACAGAAACACTATTCTACGTATCCAGGAGCAAAAAGGTCCCAAAACAGACTGCTATCCACAAAGCAGTGAGTTTAGTCAAATTCTTACATGTGTACATATGCATGCATATTCTTTTTACTGAGCAGAACAAGCCATGAACAGAAATATAAATAGGAGAGACCCTTCCTAACCCAGTCCGAAGTCAGTTCCTTTGCCTGAAATGACTTATAATGTCTGGAGAATCCCAAGAAATAAAGGGAATGAATTAACTCCATTGTAATGACCTAGGTCTTCTAAAGACGAGGACCTAGCACAACACCATGTCAATCAAATTCCTATTGACACAGAGAATAAATTTAAGTCTTAAATCTCACCCTCTGACACTGTGAGTGGATTTCTAGAAAGAGGTATATTTTCATTTGTCTGTTTGTCTTTTGATATGCAAACTCAAGGTCCTGCCTTTGATTTTTAATACTGGGATTACAGGCCCGTGCCTGTCAATTTTTCTTTGTTGTTGTAACGAAGAGGCAAACTAGAGCTCAAGAGTGCTAGGCAAGTATTTTACCACGGAGGCAACATCCAGCACACGTTCAATGTTGTTAACTCTCCCTCTGAGGCTAACTACAAACCAATAAAAGTTAACAAGTTTTTAAAAGTCCAAGTTTAAAAACACTAATCATTTAATTATTTTAATTAAAAAATAATTTTGGCCCGGCGGTGGTGGTGCATGCCTTTAATCCCAGCACTTGGGAGGCAGAGGCAGGTGGATTTCTGAGTTTGAGGCCAGCCTGGTCTACAGAGTGAGTTCCAGGACAGCCAGAGCTACACAGAGAAACCCTGTCTCGAAAAACCAAAAATAAATAAATAAATAAATAAATAAATAAATAAAAATTTTGAAGAGTTGATAAGATAGCTCAGTGATGAAATTGCTTGTCATGAAGCCTTATGACCTGGCTTTGACCCCTGGGACCCATACATAAGAGAGAACCACTATACTGTGCCATAGTAATAATAGTCACTTTACATAGCTGGGCATGGAGGACATGCTTGTAGACCCAGCTACTTGGAACGTTGAGCCAAGAAGATTGCTTGTATCAATGGCTTTAAAAATATCCTGAGATAAAACTTTGTCAATAATAACAAATTTTGTCCATAAATTTTGTTGGTTTGTTTTGTTTTTTGAGGCAGAGTTTGTCTGTATAGCCTTGGCTGTCCTGAAATACACTTTTTAGAACAAGATAGCCCTAAACTTCTGCCTGCCTCTGCTTCCAGAGTGTCCTGGGATTAAAGGCATATGCCACCATACCTGGCAGGCTGTGAATATAAATATATATATATATATATATATATATATATATATATCCATATTTATTTATTTGTGTGTATGAAAAAGAGCAAGAGCACCACCACAGTCAACTTCATCCATAAACTTAACTGATCAAGTTGTGAGAGATATCAGGGTCTCTGCCACTATTGCAGAATGATAAGGTAAAGGATCATTAAGGCACAGAGGCAGTCTAGGTAGGGTTCTGTCTTCTGCTTCTGTACAAACTGGAAGTCTGCCCATAAATACCCACTTCATAACCATGACCTACTTACTGTGAGTTCGGAGGAGCTGTTGAGCTTCATGGTGCAGGACCCCTGGAGGAGGCACATCCAAGGAACATCTCATTAGTGATTTTCGACGCGCCATCAATGAGCCCTCCCACCTCCCACAAGGTCCTGCTTCTCCCCGCTTGCATTGTATTGTACTAGACATGATCCACAGGGGGAATCGGAACAGGGCTAGGAGTGAGAAGAAAGGCCACAAACAGCTACCAATGGAATCATGCTGTGAACGAGGGAGATGTCTTTGTTTTCTAGTTTCTTCATATATCGGACAAGATTGGTTTCTGAGTGATAGCTGTGAACATAAAACACAAGGGTAGAGCCATTGATTACAGTCATGCCGGTCCTCATACAAAACAAGATGTCCCAGTTCTGGAGACTCATAGACAGGGAAGGCGGAGACTCTAATGGATCTCAAAGCACCCCTAGCAATGAGAGGCCACTGAGAAGAAGACACAGGGTTCCTGAGATAAGCTTCAGCTTAGAAACTACATCTGTAAGTCCTCCTCCCCATCACAGCAGGAGCACAGCAGAGCTACCAGGAGACAAGGTATGTGCTTGGCTCACATCAACACCTCAGGGATGGGGTCTTTCTGGCACGACTGTATTAGTGAGTGGCAATAACCCAGGATCTATCATGGTCAGCATCAGGGGCAACATCCTTCCCCGGGGCTCCATGGTTCACTGCCAGAACACAAAATGCAGAACTCGCTGAAGCCACACAAACCTGTTGAACACCTGATGAGTGAGGAATGGGCTGGTTCTCATGAATGAAGACCCTAGAAGACCTCTCCGTTCCTCTCCCATGCCCTCAGCAACCAACTCCTGCAACAAGAGAGAGACCACTGAGGCTGAAGGACAGGGATAAGGCTGGAAGCTTCCAGGCTACTTACACATCTAACAGAATGGACATTCATGAAAAGACCAACGTTATTGAACACTCCGATGAAGATATAGGGATAGATACATAAACCTACTATTTAGCGCATTTTTTGTTCTTTGTTACTATCTGAGACAGGGCCTCATGATGTGTCCTGGCAACATGCAATGTAGATAGGATTTCCTCAGAGGCCCACCTGCTTCTGCTTCCTAGGTGCTGGGATTAAAGGCGTGCATTAACAATAGTTTCTTAAACACTATACACAAATCATGAGCAGCAAAAGAAAAAAAAAAAAAAAAACAAAAAACGATGACCAGTGTCAGGGTCGTGGAGGTCTCTGTGCTGACAGACAGTACTAGAGCAGTGGTTCTCAACCTTCCTAACACTGCAACCCTTTAATACAGCTCCTCGTGTTGTGCTGACTGCCAACAAGAGAAGTATTTTATCGTTACATCACGATAACTGTAATTTTGCTACTGTTCTGAATCATAATGTAAATATCGATACACAACCCAAAGGGGTCGTAACCCACAGGTTGAGAACTGCTGCATTAGAGGTGCCTGGAAGGTTAAGCCCACAAGGTTGTTCCTTCATGGGAAGAAACGTAAAACCTGTTTTCCACTAGGAGGGCTGGAACAGGCAGGCTTTCTAGCCTGTTGACTTTTGTGCTCTGTCTTTGGTGTCTTTGTGGTTAGAGATTTTTCCAGCACTGGACCTTCTTCCGGATCCTTATCATAACTTTATTTTTCTCAATCATAAATAAATCTGTTTTTCTCAGTCAGACCATACAAATTGTCTTTATGAACTTTTGAGTTTTGATGTAGTCTCACCTCATCTGTCTTTAGCTTACTTTTTTGTTCCTCAGGGAAACTGGTAAATGCTTTGTTGTGAGTGCAGGGTTGAGTTAATCATCACTAGAATAGTTTTTACCAAATGGTGCTGTGCTTAAATATGCCTAAAACAGTGGTTCTCAACCTGCGGGTCAGAACCCCTGGTTTCTGACCCCTGGTTTCAAAGGACCCTTTCACAGGGGTCGCCTAAGACCATCAGAAAACATGTATATTTACATTACGATTCATAACAGTAGCAAAATTAGTTATGAAGTAGCAACGAGAATGGTTTTATGCTTGGAGGTGGGGGTCACCACAACAAAAGAAACTGTATTAAGGGTCGCAGCATTAAGAGAGTTGAGAAACACTGGCCTAAAATAAATCACTCTGGGTCAGACTCCGAAGTTTGAACCAGCACTGGCTACTGAGCTGTGCTGAGCCAAACTTCCTTCCCTTCTTGCTTCTCTTGGCTCATTTCTCTGCCACTGTGAAGCACGCGGAAATCCTTACAGACTTGCATTTCATTAAAATAAAAAACATTTGAGGGGCAGAGGATGTAGCAGTTGGTTGAGTGCTTCTGAAATACACATGAGTTTTATCCATAGACCAGCACAGATTGAATGTAGGACATGTGACACACACCTGCAATCCTGGTGCTAGGGAGGTAGAGGCAAGAAGATGAAAGTTCCATCCTTATAGGGCTGGAGAGATGGCTCAGTGGTTAAGATCACTAGTTGTTCTTTCAGAGGACCCAAGTTCAGTTCCCAGCACCCACGTACTGGCCCACAACCTTGTGTAACTCCAGTTCCAGGAAATTAGACACCCTTTTCTCACCACATATATTCATGTGTTAAAACACTTACACATGTAAAATAAAAATAAATAAATCTAAAAAGAAGTTGTTAAGCCCTTGGCTACACTAGACCTGGACTTAAAACAAACAAATGAACAAACAAACAAACCCAAATTAAACAAATAAATAAGAACATTTGAGTTGTGGACCAAGACCAGATCAGTTTCTTGGCACAAAAAAGGCCTGAGTTAAAACCTAACACACACCACCAAAAAGACAACAAAAAGCAAACACAGACAACTGAGAGCTGTAAATTCTAGGGTATAGCTTACTAGTCAAGTGCTTACTTGCTTGGTGTGTGTGTGTGTGTGTTCAATCACTAGAACAACAAAATAAACAAAAATAAAAACATCTGTTCATCAGTGATATTATCAAGAGAGCCAAGAAGCTGCTCCAATAATGGGAAAAATGTGTGCAAATCATAAGGATTTTATCTCTAGAACATCTAATTTAATATATGGCCTGTTCCTCGTTCCTCCCTATGTTAATAGCATAGTGTCCTGGTTTGCTTTTGTGAACTTGACCCAAACTAAAGACACCTGGGAAGTGGGAATCTGAACTTAGGAACTTCCTCCATCGGACTGGCCCATGGGCAAGTCTGTGGGGCATATTTTTGATTGAGGATTGATGCAGGAGGATGGGGTATGCTGCTGCCAGCCTGGGCAAGTGGGCCTGGGTTGTGTGAGAAAGCAAACTGATAAAAAACAATGTCTCCTCTTGGTCTACACCTCGGTTCCTGCCCTGCCTTCTCCCTATGATGTACTATAACTGTCCTGGCTGGATGTTGCTTTTGGTCATAGTGTTTTATCACAGCAGCAGAAAACAAATGGAAAAACAGCTAAATTGAGTGAAATCAATGACTCCAAAAATGTCCCTCAAATGCACACAGACCAATAATCTTGAGGAAACTCAGTTTGGCGTTCTACAGGAAAAGAGTTTACGTGGTTAAGTAAATTAATAAAATTCAATGTTGGGAGACCATTGTGAAGCTTCTTGGTAGTTTATAACTAGTCTGGAGCTGAATAATGCTCTTAGTAAGTCCAGACAACCCAACCAAAGATCATTACTCAGTACTCTGGAAGGTGTTTCAACTTCTACAGTAAAAGCTTTCTTTCACTGACTCAGTAAACAAATATTCACTGAAGTAATGTCCATGCAACAAGCAGTGCAGAGTGCTCTGAATCTCTCTCTCTCTCTCTCTCTCTCTCTCTCTCTCTCTCTCTCTCTCTCCCTCTCTCTCTCTCTCTCTCTCCCTCTCCCCCTCTCCCCCTCCCTCTCCTTCTCCCTGCCTCCTCCCTCACCTTCCCCCGTCCCTCTCTCTTCCTGGCCTTCAAGGCTGTTTTCACCATGATAGGATATATATCTGAGCCCACTCTTCTCTCTCACACCATCCTGGTGTATCATAACTCACGCTCCTGTTTCTGTCTTAGTAGGGAACTGACCCAAGCCCTGGTAAGAAGCTGATCCACTGACCCACTCTGCTCACTATTTCCTCACAGACCATGCTGGGATTATTTGTCTGGCTCCTCATTGGACTGCATACTTAGTAGAAGCATGAACCAAGCCCAATCTGCCACTGTAACCTCAGGGCATTCAATACCTGATACATAGTACATCCTTGAGAATTACTCATTAAATGAATGAGTGTCATAACTTTCCCAGAATTGATAGAAACTGAGATGCAATGCCACAAATCTTTGTATTAAAGCCAGGGTGCGGCACCACTAATAACCCACCTAGCCTGGATGTGCTGGCCTGACTACGATCTGTTAACAGTGACTTTTAGCTATCAGCAGTCACAGGGACAAGGGACAGACAGGCAGTGCCATAATTTGAACAGCAGGATGGCCACTGTCCCACAATGAAAGCAGAACCACTCTGAACACCACATCTAACAATCATTATGAAGACAACATGTCTTTACTTACTGCGGATGACTCACAGCCAAAGATCCACAATAAATCATCCAGATCTTTCTCAGTGACTGTTTCATCCAAAGAAATGCCAAGCTACAGAAACAAAAGCCAAATGGACATCATCAGCTCCCAACTCCAGATCACAGGAGAAAAACACCCAAGACACCAAAAGGAAGAAGGTTCAGATCAAACTCCTCATCTGATCCAGAACATCACGGAACTGTGAGGGCCAAGCTGATCTTTAAGGGAAAGGGACTGTACCAGTCTCAGACTTGACAAGCAAGCTTTGAATTTGGAAACTGTGGACACTTAAAAGTCCAATGACTTCAGGATGCTCCCATAGGCACCAAACGTGGTTAGCTTCATCATCCTCCAAATCCTCCTTGCTATCTAACTTAGACCCTTAATCATGAAAAGTCCCACGTACAAAGATGATCTTGAGAAAAGCTGAGGACAATTTATGCTTCTTTGAAAAGATCACAGTAGAACAAGCTAGAAATTTGAAACTGTTTACAAAAAATAGACTCTGGATCCCAATGTTTGTTAAACAAAATGGAAGGCTTTTCATGAGAGAACTCTCGGAGTCACAAAGAACTGGTAAAAATACTAAGTGTCTGACTCACTGTGCCGTCATCGAAGAGTCGGAAGTTGATTTGCCTCTGAGCTGCTCTGCCCAACACCTCCTTCACTGAGCAGCCACACTGAACCTTCAAAGTGTCAAAGAACAGGTCATGCTGGAGTTGGTGTCCTGCTCGCTTGAGACCTAGGCAAGACAGGGAACATAATCATCTCAGACAGAGCTCTGCACAATAGCCATCATAGACATCAAGGTGACCACTGTAGGTTGTTTACTGGCCAAACGATGATGCTATGCTATAGAAAAATTATGAAATACATACCAAACGGGAGGAAACAATCACCAGAAGACCAACCAGATATCAATACTACCTGTTTTGATATACATATTAGAAATAGGTATAATCTCATTTTGTGTGTGTGTGTATGCATGAGTCTGTGTCTGTATCTGTCTGTCTGTCTGTCTCTGTGTGTCTGTGTTTGTATTTCTCTGTGTGTATGTCTCTGTGCGTGCGTGCGTGCATTCATGCATGTGTGTGTGTGTGTGTGTGTGTGTATGCATGAATCTCTGTGTCTGTCTCTGTGTGTCTATGTTTGTGTTTCTCTGTGTGTACATCTCTGTGCGTGTATGTGTGTGTGTGTGGTTATAATTTTTAAAAAGAAAATTATGGGAAGATGAGACAGGAGGATTATACTAAATTTCACAAAGGTCTGGAACTCATCATAAACACCCTTTTAAAACATCTGGCTCTTCTTATGTAGCCTTGGCTATCCTGGAGCTCACTATGTAGACCAGGCTAGCTTTAACTTATGACCATCTTAACTATGATTACAGACATAAGCCACTGTATAAGGTCTCATCTTCGCTCATCTATAGATCAATTCCCACATAATTATTTTTAATAGCTGAATAGGTACAACATAATGTAATTATGTATTGTTGAGTATTTTATCTGCTTCCAATAATGGTGCAAGGCCAGACTATTTATTGTAAATGAGGTTTCAATGGATGATAGCCCTTTCACATTTATCAGGTTATTTCCCTTAGATACACACCTAATAGCAGTGTAGCTAGATAAACTGTTGGCACAATTAAGTTGGGTTTTGTTGCTTTAGCAGCTAGGAGTTGTTAGTCAACTGCCCTTCTCTGTGCGTATAATCTGTACGCATGTGGAGGTCAGAGGTCAACACTGAGTATCTTCTTCAATCCCGTTCTTCTTTGCTTGTTTGTTTGTTTGTTTATTGACACAGGGTCAAACCAAATCTGGAGCACACCAACTCAGCTAAACTAGCTGGTTAATAAACACCAGGGATTGTTAGTCAATCTCTCCATCCCTGGGATTACAGCTGTGTACTGAAATCTGAGCCACACCCTAGGGTCTGAAGATCTAAATTCAAGGCCTTGTGTTTGTGAGGTCATCTTCCCGAATCAATTTAAATTTTTGTTTGTTTGTTTGGTTTTTTGTTTTCGAGAAAGGGTTTCTCTGTGTAGTCCTGGCTGTCCTGTAACTCACTCTGTAGACCAGGCTGGCCTCGAACTCAGAAATCTGCCTGCCTCTGCCTCCCAAGTGCTGGGATTAAAGGCGTGCGCCACTACTGCCCGGCCAATTTAAAATTTTTTGATACATGTTTGACTGTCATCCATAAAAGCTACCAAAGAGGTCAAGGGCCGAGAGCCTAACTCAGGGTAGACATGCAAAGAGCTCTGGGCTTCAGTCCCAGAACTACACAAAAACTAAAAATTAAAAGTAATAAAACAATGTGCGAGTTGGCACATGTCTATAATCTCATTGCTTGGCAAACAAGGGCAGGGGATCAGAAGTTTAAGGTTCTCTTCAGCCACACTGTAAATTTGAGACCACCTTTGTCAAGACAACAACAACAACAAAAATAGTTTGTGGATTAATAATGAGATTGAGATTATATGGGTCCAATGGTCATTTGTATACTTATTTATTTCTAAATTGTAGAATGACTTTTGATCATTTTCTCATAAAAATGTTTATCCTCCTTTTGGATTTGGGGTGTGAAAGATTAAGAACTTCATCTATTACAAATATCAACACTCAAGAGCTGGAGAGATGGCTCAGCAGTTTAGAGCACTGACTGCTCCTCCAGAGGTCCTGAGTTCAATTCCCAGACCCACATGGTGGCTCACAACCATCTGTAATGGGATCTGATGTAATGGGATCTTCTGGTGTGTCTGAAGACATTGACAGTGTACTCACACATGTAAAATAAATAAATATTAGAAAAAAAGAAAACTAGATACAAATATCAACACTCACTGAGTGGGGTGACACATGACTTTGGTCCCAGTACTCAGGAGGCAGAGACAGGAGTATCTCTGGTGAGTCCAAAGCCTGTTTGTTTCACATGGTGAGTTGCAGGCCAGCCAGGGCTGCATAGGGAGACTATGTCTTGAAAGAAAGAGAGAGAGAGAGAGAGAGAGAGAGAGAGAGAGAGAGAGAGAGAGAGGAAAGAAAAGAAGGAAGGAAAGAGAGAAAGAATGAGAAAGAAAACAAAAAGAAACAGTAGTCTGTTTGTCACCCTGTCATAGATTCTGAAAATGTCCTGTTTCTTTTTGACCATTAGTGTATCGATCTTGTTATGCTGGGAACATAACCCACTCACCTTCAGACAAAATCAAAGTAGCATTATGAACTCTTTTAGCAATGTGCTTCAGCCCGTGGGATCCATGGTAAATGGCGAACATGGCAGCCATGTTGGCTAAAAGGGCCTGTAAAAAAAGAAGGTACATTTACAGAATCAACTATGTGTTGGAAGACAGGTGGTGGGAGGATGGAACTACGGACTTAAGATGCCCAAGCTGAAGAAAAATGAGCCAAAATTAATTTAATTTTCTGCATTCTCTGTAACCACTTATATAGCCTGAGGGAGAACAGTGCTTAAGTCTCTATACCAACCCTTATAAAGGGAGTCACATTGGTACAATGGGGTCATGTCAGTCATAAGGGAAAGCAGGCTGCTGTCAGCACCAAACAGTATCCACTGTTCAAAGACAGAGCAATAATAAAATGGGGAAAAAAATGAGATTTGAGATTTTATGCACAATTAAACATTTCTTCAAGAATCAAAACAGCAAGCAATGCTCAAACACTCAAAAACTCAGAGACACAATTCTTCTAAGACTAAAGCACAAGAGACCAAACTTGAGTAATTGACAGATCAGTGAGGCCTGGAGAGATGGCTCAGTGGCTAAAGGTACTTACCCAGAAGTGAAAGGGCCTGTGTCAGGTCCCTCAGAACCCACATAAAGCCAAAAACAAAAATACAACATCTGACACCTGGAGTTGTCCCCTGACCTCCACACAAGCACCATAACATTTGTGTGCCCATACTCAGACAGATACACTACAGCAGTGCTTCTCAATCTAACCCTGTGACCCTTTAATACAGTTCCTCATGTGGTGACCTTAGCCATAAAATTACTTCATTTGTTACTTCATATCTGTAATTTTGCTACTGGGATGAATTGTAATATAAATATCTGAAATGTAGGATGTCTGATGTGACCCCGAAAGGGTCACGACTCACAGGTTAAGAACTAGTTTACTAAATAAATAAATGTAATACTAAAGTATTCATTCATTTAATTTTACACACGTGTGTGGCTGATTGTGTGTATGTGCACCACATGCATGCAAGAACCCACGGGGGTCAGAAAAGGAATCAGACCCCTTACATCTGAAATTGTAGACAGTTGTGAGCCATCACATAGATGCTAAGAACTGAACCAGGTCCTCTACAAGATCAATAAGAGATCTTAACACAGAGTCATTTTCCCAGACCCTGTAATCTATTTCTTTCTTTCTTTGTTTTGTTTGAGACAGAAACTCTCTATGCAGGCCTAGCTGACCTCAAACTCACAGAGAACTGCCAACCTCTGCCTTCTGAGTGCTGGAATGGAAGGCATATGCCACCATACCTGGCAGACTCTGCAATTTTTAAAATTAAATATATTTACATATGTGTGTATTGACCTACATGGATTCATGTTTATTTATTGGTGTGTGTGTGTGTGTGTGTGTGTGTGTGTGTGTGTGTGAGAGAGAGAGAGAGAGAGAGAGAGAGAGAGAGAGAGAGAGAGAGAGAGAGAGAGAAAATGCAGAAGTAAAAGTAAGATGACAACTCTTGGGAGCCAGTTGTCTCCTGCTACATTGTGGGCTGTATGGCTGGAACCTGGTCATGAGGCCTATGTGCAGAGACCTCTAGCCAGGGAACCATCTCGTTTGTGTGACTTTTTATTATTGTTAACAGGGTCTTGCTGTTTGCCTCAGGTTGGCCTTGAATTCAAATCCTTCTGCCTCAGTCTCCCTACAGCAGAGATTTCAGGCATATACCTCCACACCTAGCTCTCAGGGAGATTTAAAAAAAAAATTCTTTTCCATTTCCTTTTTTAAAAGCTTTGAGTATACATACACATTCTGATCAGACTGAATATTCATTGTTTTAGATCCAATCCTCTGGCCTCTGACTTTGTCAATTCTTTACCTACGCCAGCAGACAACTTTGGGGGTGGGAGGTCAAAGGACTCTTTCACAGGGATCGCATAAGATTATCAGAAAACACAACTATTTATATTATAATTCATAACATTAGCAAAATTGCAGTTATGAAGTAGCAATGAGATTAACTTAGTGGTTGGGGGTCACCACAACATGACGAACTATATTAAAGGGTTGCAGTTTTGGGAAGGTTGAGAACCACTGGTCTAGTCTTCTGCATCTTGTATAGCAGATATATCATTTTATATGGTGAAAATAAATCTCTATTATTTTTCTTTGGGGGAATTGGTCTTATTATGCTGCCCAGGGTGCCTTGAAATCATGATCCTCCTGCCTCTACCTCCCAAGTGCTAGAGGCTGGAAAGATGAGAAAGTTAAGAGTATCCTTAGTTATATAGTGGCTTGAGGAACGCCTGGGATACAATGAAGCCCTGTTGCAAACAAATAGAAAGGAGGCTCAAAACATGGTGATAATTTTGATATCAGTTAGGTCACAAGTTCTTAGAAAGATTTTAAAATATAATCCATTAACTGACTTTCAGAGATTAAAAGAAAGAAGTAGCCATGCTCCATCAATGATGCAAATCTAAGAAGTTCATGGTGGTGCACACTCAGGACCAAGAACAAGCAACAGCTGACAGAAGCAGCAGCAGATTGATAGCCAAATTCAGGGCAGAGGAAGGAGCCCAGGAAAGGTCATCTTGGCAGAAGGGCAACTGCGTGCTTGTCAAAGACAAAGGCACTGGAGGACTATGAGCCACCAATTGCTTACAGAACATGTAAGGAAAAGGAACAATAAATAAAGAACTAGACAATCCGCAAAATGAAAAGATAAAAACCAGGGAAGACAAACTGCTACTATCCCCAGGGCAAACATGATTTTCTTTCAGGTTTTTTATAAACACTGTTTTCATAACTGCTGTAAAATATGCAGAAAAAAAACAATGAAATGAGCTATACCTAAGCAAGAGTAAATGAAGAAGAAGCAGCCACATAACTGTTCATTGCACACACCCCAGGTACACTTGGAAAATGATTTTCAAACATTGAAGCAAAAGGACCAGCAAGACAGCTCAGCAGGTGAGAGAAGAGCTTGCTCGCCTGATGACCTGACTTTGAGCCCTAGACTCCTCAGTGTAAGGAGAGAACTGACTCATGCAAGCTGTCCTCTGACCTCCACATGTGTGTCATGACACACATGCACCTACACACACACACACACACACACGTTTGTATACGTACCTATATTAAAAAACAAACAAACAGAATAAGTGCTAGAGAGATGGCTCAGTAGTCAAGAACACTGGCTACTCTTCCAGAGAATCAGAGACCCTCCTGCCCCTTCCTCCTGAGTGCTGGGATTAAAGGTGTACACCACCACACCTGGCTTTGCCTACTTTTGATGTTGTGTGTGTGTGTGTGTGTGTGTGTGTGTGTATGTTAATACATGTCACATGTGTTCGGGTATACTCAGAGGCCAGAAGAGGGCCCAACTTGGATCCTCTGGAGAAGTAGCAAGCACTCTTAACTACTAAGCCAGCTCTCTGGCCCCAATGTTGTACTTTTTATTGTTTTGTTACTAATGTCAAAATGAATGCCTGGGCAGTGTCAGTGACATAGAAACACAATGCGAAACAAGACCATGTGACATAGAAACACAGTGAGATGCAAGACCAAGTGACATAAAAAATACTGCAATACAAGACCAGGCTTCTCTGTTAAGATCCCTCCACCTGTAGTGCACATGCTCGCCAGCAGGTGGCGACTGAATGAAGAAGTGAGAGAGTGAGCAGTGAGCGCCTCACAGCATTCAGCAGGGGGTTGGCTATGACACCTACCTGAGCAGTGCAGATGTTGCTGGTGGCTTTGTCTCTCCGGATGTGTTGTTCTCTGGTCTGAAGAGCAAGGCGATACACTTCTTTCCCTGTGGCATCCCTGGATCAAGACAACACATCCAGTCAGCACAGATCATCAAAGCACCAAAATTCTCTTAGAACAGCGGTTCTCAACCCGTGGGTCACAACCTCTTTGAGGTAAATGTTCCTTTCACGGGGTCGAATATCAGATATCCTGCTTATTTACATTTATATTATGACTCAAAATGGTAGCAAAATTACAAAGTAGCAATGGAGATAATTTTATGATTGGGGGGTCACCACCACATGAGGAACTGTATTAGAGGTCACAGCGTTAAGAAGGTTGAGCACTGCTGCTGTAGATGGGCTTGCTTTCCCAGTTGAAGAGAATGCAGTGGGTTTGTGTGAGTAAAGTGGCCCTCTCCTAATAGCACAGTAGGTTGGACTTTGAGGCCCTGAGAGAAATAAGATGAAGCCTGGGAGAGTGAAAGGAGATTTCCCAGGAATCACTCTGCCTCACAGGTGTTGGGGACCAAGGATTATACGTCACTACAGTCTTCGTGGTTGATAAAGCAGAAGGTGATGACCTGAGAAAATAGTGTTTCTTCACTGGAGGCTTGAAGAGACTGGGTGGAAACGGAAAGGAATGCTAACAGTCTCACTATTTACCTTGTCAAAATTCTCCCTCATTGATATAAATATATATATATACATACATATATATGTATGTATGTATATATATATATATATATTTACAGGCATGTATTTATGCATAGATACAAATATAGAAGTATAAACTGTGTATATATATATATATACACACACATGTATGCATGTGTTTATAATAATCTATATATCTTCATAAACTATATTTATATATATTTATCATAGTCCCCCCAAAACTATATATATGTGTATGTATATATACGCATACATATGTAGATATATTTATATATAATTGATGTAGATAGATATACAGGCTATGATAAATATATACACACATATGTATATGTATGTATGTACATATATATATTATATACATATATACTATATATATAGTCTTGGAGGACTATGATAAAATTGAGATATTTCCCTAGTAAAAATCCTGGAATTAGCTGGGCGGTGTTGGCGCACGCCTTTAATCCCAGCACTTGGGAGGCAGAGGCAGGCGGATTTCTGAGTTCGAGGCCAGCCTGGTCTACCAAGTGAGTTCCAGGACAGCCAGGGCTACACAGAGAAACCCTGTCTTGAAAAACCAAAAAAAAAAAAAAAAAAAAAAAAATCCTGGAATTTCTCTAAATTCTTAGCTTAAGAAGCACCCGTCAGAGAGAAGCCTTTAAGACTAAAAGCCATGTGGCAGGAACCTCCAGAACCCTATTGGGTCACACTAAATCTGTGGTTTTTGTGCAAAAGTGAGTTCTCCCTTCCACAACGTTATATTTAAGACAGAAACTGGTTAGGCACAATGCACTTAAAATATGTAGGTCTCTCCAGACATCTATCAAGCTATTGCCAGTACATGACTCCACTAATACCTTACAAAGGATGCACACACCTTTACATGCGGTCTGAATAACGCTGTACAGTACATATAGCCCAGAGAGATTCCCTCTTTTTAATTTGCATTACACTTGTTTTTAATTTACTTGACATGGACCAATTAAATTTAGAGCGAAATCAGAGAAGAAGAATAGGGGAGGGCAAGGGAAGGGAGGGGAGGGGGTGGGGGAGGGGGCTCAGATGTTGAGCACTTGCTGCTCTTCTAGAGGACCTCCACTCATTTCCCAGCACCACGCTGGGCAGCTCTCAACTTCGTGTAGCTCCAGCTGCAGGGATCCAGTGCCCTCTCCTGGTCACTTGCGTCCCTAGGCACACATGGCACACATGCACATACACAAAATGAAAACGCATCTTTATGAAGGAGAGACAAGAAACGGGGAAGGTCATGATCACAGTAAGGGGGTGTGAAGCGTTACCTTGTCACCCCCACCATCCTTCCAGGCATCATCCTCACCAGGCTTTCTCTGACAGCAAAAAAGGCTGCATGTGGTCCGCCATAGCCCAGTGGCACTCCAAATCTCTGAGAGTTGCCCAGGGCAATGTCCACTCCAAACTCTCCAGGTGGCCTCAAAATACACAGAGCTAAAAGGTCAGTAGCACAGCAGGTCAGGCTCTGGGGAGGAAATGGAGAAGAGGTCAAGGTTATCACCTTATCCTGAGCACACAGGAGTTATCTGTATGCAGACAGACTGGCGGGGAGGGTGCATTTCTGCAAATTCCGTTTGCATGTGCATTCATGCAAAGAACATTTACTGGGTGACTACTGAGTGCCAGGGATTGGTGAGTCTCATTAATGAAGAGGAAGGAGTGGGGGAAGAGGATGTCACCATCCCACGTGATAATTGTAAAGTGATTAAACCATACCAAAAGACAGACAGATATGAAAATGGGATGTGACTTCCTAAACCTCAATAAGGGGCTTACCTACCCCAGTCTCATGGGCTTTTTCTACAAGTTCTGTGAAGTCCTCCACCTTCCCCTCAGTATCTGGGTACTGGAACAGCACTCCACTGACGTCTTTGCCACTGAAATCCATTTCATGGGGTAACTTCAGCTCGACAAGCACCCCCCTATATCTGAAAGTATAAGGGAAAATTGGTCCTCTTTATTATGGTGTGTGTTTGCGTACATGCATGGGTACATGTGTTTGTGTGTGTGTGTATGTGTGTATGACTGTATGTGTGCATGTGATGTGTTCACTAGTGCAGATACTCTGCACATGTACCAAGGAACATGTGCAGAGATTAGAGGATAACTTTGTAGAGTTCTCTTTCCACCGTGGGTTGTGTTGATAAAAATGCTGTCAGGCTGCTGACAGAAAATGTAATCAGCAGAAGCTTGTCCCCAGGGAGACTATACTTTCCCTAGGTGCCCTTCCAGCTTTACTCCCAGCTACACCTCACTCATACCTGTCTCGTTGTCATGGTAACAGTACTCCACACCAACTCACATGCATGCTTCACGTGTCTGTCTCTTTCTTCTGTCCTCACTCCCCTCTCAACTCCCTGTGAGAACCTACTCCTGGCAGGAACATTACCTCCTAGAGCTAACAATCCAGCACCTACAACAGAGCCATCTCTGGAACACCCCAGCTCAGCTACAATAAATGAAACACATCCAGATGGCAGCAAGGACTTCCTTAGATTCTTAAAACCCTCTATCTATGACTCCAATCCCTTCCAAAGGGCAGTGTGGGGTAGAACACCTCACACAGCTAAAGCAGAAAGCAGATGCAGAATGGCTGGGCTGGGGATGTTTCAGTTGCTTACAGGACTAATCGATGCAAAGGCACATAGGACTACTCAAACTGGTCCTTAGGTGTTGTGTGGTTTCCTTAGCAACTACATCGGCACGAGGCACACACAAAACCATGGCCAAGGCAGGCAGGTGTGAGCTCTGCTTTTCCAACCGTCCAGAACATTGCTGAAGTTACTTTATTTCATCTTTTATTTAAATATTTATTTACTGTTAGACAGGTCCTCTGACTCTTTTCCTTCATGGTACTTAGGATTGAACCCAGGGACTCAACTGAGACAAGTGTCCTACCAATGAGCTATATCCGTAATCTCTGCTTTGGGACAGGTTCATACTATGTGGCTCATTCTGGCCACAGACTTGAAATCACTCCCTCCTCAAGCTGCTTTCAATGTTTTGAATTTTACCAAAAAATTACAGAACAGCGTGGGATAGCGCAAAGGCAAATGAACTGGTCATGTGTTTGACCCTCAGTGCTGATGAAGAATCCATGGGAGAAAGTTGGGGATGGGGAGGAGGGGGGGCGGAGAAAACTCACCAAATTCAGTATAGAGTAAGTTCACTTCCAATCAGACTGGAAGTGGGAAAGACAGACAAGGTAGAGATAATATGATATTACTCTTGGCTCAAAACACAAATTAAATCAATTACTTGGCTCGAGTCTGGACAACAGCTATTGTTTGTGGGTGGCAACGAGGATCAACAAAAAATCTCTTCCTCTTGTTGTATCTGTGGAAAAGAAAAAGCACATTTAAACTTAAAGATTTTCAAAGGCGTCCCCAAATATCAAAGAGGTTTCTTTCCCTTATCAGCTATTCCAGCATGGCCTCCAACTCTATAGCACTTCTGCTCCTCCTGCCTCCGCCTCCACGGGGCAGAGAAGAGGTAACAAGTGTGAGCCATTATGGCTAGTGTAGGTAGTTCTGGTGATGAACTCTCTCCCAACTGAGCCACTTCTCCAGCACCAAAATCAGAGTTTCTAAGGCGGCCAAGCAGTGAGGAAAACTCTAAGCATACTGTAAAAAGCGAATTGAGTGATTAGTGACTCATAGTTCCTGACAGCAATCCAGTGAAGTTCAACCCTGTTCCAACATAATTTAACAAAAACCAATTCAGTTAAGATATACCATGATTAAAAAGAAAAGGACAAATATTAAGTATAAGAGGAAATTGAAACCACTACAAAAGTAAAGTAATATATCTTGTTGTCACAAGAGGTGTTTTAGCTTAAAGTCTCAGTTGGGCTGAAACAAGACAGACTCTGCCTCAACAAAGTGGGAGAATAACTACCAGACCTTCTAGTCTCTACATGTGCATCATGGATTGTACATGCGCATACACACGCATACACACACACACACACACACACAACACATGCACTTGAACTCTTCTGATTGCTTTACAAAAGCTAATCTACATGCAGACCTAAGGAGAGAGGAGGAAAGAAGTATTTACCGAGGGTGAGCAGCTCATCACCACAAGGCAGCACAGCAGGTAGGAAACCTACTCTACAACACCATTATCTGTGCAAGCCAAGAAATAAACTCATTTGGGCACTTAGGGACAGAGGATCTAATTCTGAGGAAACACCACAAATGTGGGCATATTTCCCAAACTACATGTGAATTCTTCCAGGAAGATATATTCCAATATTCTTCCAAGGCAGAGACTGGAAGAAGAGGGACTATACAGTGATTGTTAACGGTACCCCATTACCTGGTAACTTCTGGAAATGTATCCTCAGAAAATAATTCAAATTCCTAAGGAAGATTTATCTTAGGGATGCATAGTCATTTCTAGTAACAGAAGATGGTGAAAATAAACTAAATGTGTATAGGCAGATGTGAGGTTAAATAACCATGACACTTCCACGCCACAGACACAAGAGAAGTCCTAGTCTAGAGACTTGACTTGAGAGATGGCTCAGTGATGAAGAGCACTTGATGTTCTTCCACGGGAACCAAGTTTAGTTCCCAAAGCCATGTTGGGTGACTCCAAGGGGAATCTGATACTTTCTGACTTCCATAGGTACCTGTGCACATCACACACACACACACACATTCACGAGTGCACAAAACAAAATAACAACAGCAAAAAACCCAAAGTCCTACTCTAGAAAGCTAAGTAAGAATGAGGTGTTCAAAATAGACTGTGAAACAGGAAGGAAAACCAGGTGGAGAGGTCCTGAAACGCCAGCACGAAGACGTCAGGCCGGGAAGAGCTGAGTTCAGGTGATCTCAAAGAAGCCAAGGCCTGAGAAAACAACTAAGTGTCAGAGGGTACCTGGGCCTTGGGATTATGTGCTACCCAAGAACTGTGGAATTAGGAGTTGGGGGTGGGGGGAAAAAGGAATGAAAACAAGGCAAACACTAAATATGGAAAATTCTTCCTAAGGCGTGGCTGATGGTGTCCATTACAATGTCAGCTCCTCCCACGCCCCACCCCTCCTATACTCCAGGTACTGAGGGCAAGGCTATGCCCATAGCAAGCTTATTTCTCAGGTCATATGAAGGAAGGTGGTCAGTGAAATGTACATAAAAGCTGTTGACTGAAATCTCTGTGAGGTCTTGAATTAGCTAGAAGCACCCCTGGGTCCCTGCCCTTTGCTTCTTCCTGAGTGCAGATGTGGATGTCCTCCTGGCTAGAAGCCTAACAGTCATCTCCTGGCATGAGGATATAATGTAACCCTAAAGGGGGCAGGCAGACAGGGACACCTGTCCTTGACAGCATTTCGGGATTGTCTAATAAGTCACCTTTGGACTTACGCAATGGTTTTCTGTCAAAAACAATGTTTTTTCTGTCAAACAATTAGAGGCTTGAAAATGATTGTAACATATATATGAGCCTATGTACATACAGTGTGTGTGTGTGTGTGTGTGTGAGAGAGAGAGAGAGAGAGAGAGAGAGAGAGAGAGAGAGAGAGAGAGAAAGCTTACTCATGTGTACAGCAAGAAAGTGTCTAAGAGCAGGGTTTCAGTTTTCCAACTCATGACTCATTTTTGTCACATAAATCTTGTCAGAAAGAAAGTGTGCTGGCTCGACTTAGGTCACCTTGACACACAAACAAGGGCTATCTGAAAGGAGGGAACTTCAATTCAGATCTAGCTGGGGATAAGCCTGTAGGGCATTTTATATTTTTTTAAATCAATGGTTGATCTGGGAGGGTCCAGCCCTTTGTGCATGGTGGCATCCCAGGGCTGGTGGTCCTGGGTTCTATAAGAAAGCAGGCTGAGCAAGCCATGGTTAGCAAGCCAGTAAACAGCACAGTACCCATCCATAGCTTCGGCATCAGCTCCTGCCTCCTGCCCTGTTTCAGTTCCTGTCCTGACTTCCTTCAATGATGAACAGCAATATGGAAATATAAGCCAAACTCTTTTCTCCCCAACTTGGTTTATGGTCATAGTGTTCTATAGCAGCAATAGAAACCCTAACTAAGACAAAAGGTAAAATATATATATTTCTTTACCGTTGCCAAAAATTTTCTTTTGGCAAACTCAACACTGAGCTATAAAATTCCACACGGTGTTGCCACCCACAGTTCAGGATGCTGGCACTCAGGGATGCCTCTCTTCTGGAGGGGCTCTCCCGCAGAACCACACACGCATATATATATGTATATATGTATGTATATAGAATACACATTCAAATCAAACATTTGCTGAAGATAGAGCATAAAGACACTTATTTTGAAAGAACCTTTTAAACAAAAGCAATTTGCTTATTGATTGATTGGAATGCCTGGCCCAGCTGCTGAGGAAACCTTTCTTTTTTTAAAGATTTATTTATTTATTATATATGAATACACTGTAGCTGTCTTCAGACACACCAGAAGAGGGCATCAGATCTCATTACAGATGGTTGTGAGCCACCATGTGGTTGCTGGGATTTGAACTCAGGACCTCTGGAAGTGCAGTCAATGCTCTTAACCACTGAGCCATCTCTCTAGCCCGAAACCTTTCATATTAATGAGATAGCCTTTACTTTTACTTAAGAATTAAATCTTAGCTGAATGCTTGATTGGAGAAGATATAAAACATCTTCAGATTTCTCAAGTTGATGCCCACTTTGGTGTTATGATTGTCAATACTAAGATACCTCTTGATATAAATATAGTACAATACGGCAAAAATATATCTAGAACTTTTCAGGAATTGTTTGAAATTGTCTTTACCCCAAGCCAAAATCCACCTAATACTTTTAAATGAAATTCATCAGCAAAACAAACAGCAAATTTTGGAAAGCAAGCATTCAAACATAATGTAAAACAAAGACATGCTAATTTGACATGTACATTCTGAGGAACTATGGTGTGAAACTCTTAAGTCTTTGTTTTTATAATGTAAACATTTATGTATGAGAGCAGAAGATTCTGTCTAGTAAACTGCAGTTTAGTTGGACATGGTGGCTCATGCCCATAATCCTAACACTTGGGACTTAGAAGGTAGAGGCCAAAGGATCAGGAGTTCAAGGTCACCCTCAACTATACAGCCAGCCTGTGATCAATGAGACCTGACAAAAACAAACAATATAAAAAAAGAAAAAAGAAAAAAAAAAAGAAAGAAAAACCCTGTAGTCCATGGCATGCAATAATTTTGAACATGAACTGTTTCAGGCAGCATTTATTGATGTGTGTAACATGGAGGAGGCACATGAGATTCAAAGTGTGTACATTTGTCATGTGCATGAAAGACCAAAGCTGTAATGAAGTCAAATGATACAAGGTCTGCCAGAAACACAGATTCATTAGTATTCTATTTTAAATTAACTTTTGGTTGCTACATATTCAGAAAATCATCTTTACTGTTGCCAAAATTTTCTTTTGGCAAACTCTACATTCAGCTATAAAATCCCGAATGGTGTTGCCACCCTCAGTTCAGGATGCTGGCACTCAGGGATGCCTCTCTTCTGGAGGGGCTCTCCGGCAAAACTTCTCACCTGTGGCACAGTTGCATCGCCTCCGCGGCCGCGGTCGCCTCATCCAGCAGGGAGGCATTGGCCATGTCCAAGCCTGTGATGTCAGACACCATGGTCTGGTAGTTGAGTAAACTCTCCAGTCTCCCCTGAGACACCTCTGGCTGATACGGAGTGTACTGGGTGACCCTGAGAGGGAAACAGAAGACTATGTCCAAACCATGCCACTCCTGACCAGAGAAGCTCACGAAATCCCTTTATTTTCAAATTCAATGCCCAAATTTCTTGAGAATTATATAACACATTGGTAAGACTCTGAGATGACCAATTTGATTGGACTTAAACCTGCTTAGGAGATCAATGAAATATATTTCTCAGTGCATCTCTGTGGAAGTTTCCAGAAAGGATTAACTAAGGTAGAAGACCCAGCCAGAATGTGAACAGAGACTCACCCTGAGGTGGACAGCACCATACAGCAGGTTAGAGCTGGTTAGGTCTACTGGATTGAAAAAGAAGATGACTTGCTGGTTGCCAGGACATGAACTCCTGCGTTCCCTCACCTTCCCTCCCAATGACACTGACATGGGTGGTGACCTTGGCAGGTGATGCCCACTAAGGAGTTTGCCACTAAGCTGGCAACCTGAGCTCAACCTCTGAGAGCCAAATGGTAGGCGAGAACTGCCTTAGCAGGCTGTCCTCTGGCCTCTATGTACAAGCTGTGGAGGTCCCTGGAAGTACCCCCCCAATAAATAGATAAGTAAATAAAACCTTAGCCAAAATAAATCTTTCACCTCTAAGTTACTTAAGCTGAGTATTTGGTCACAGCAATAAAAAGCCAGTTAATATGTCTTCTCTTTAAGTTTTTATGGGGAAGAATAGAATTTTCATAGAAAAAAATTATTCTTTGGGCACAAGAAGTACTTATTTTTTTTCCCCCTCTGCATTTCTTTCATAGGTTTACTTATTTCATTTTAAGTCAATGAATGTTTCACCTGCTTGTGTGCATGTGCGTTATATGTGTGTCTAGCACCCATGGAGGTCAGGAGAGGAAATAAAATCTCTTGAGACTGAAGTTACAGATCACTGTGAACCATCATGTAGGTACTGGTAACCAAATCCAGGTCCTCTGTGAGAACAAGTGCTCTTAACTACTGAGCCCCCTGAATCTTACCATGTAGCTCAGGCTACCTGTCATTCACTCAGTAGATCAGGCTGGCCTTGAACTGGCTGCTTCTCCTTAACCTCTTGAGGTCTAAGATTATAGATATACCACCATACCCAGCTCTCTACATTATTTTATGTTACATTACTATTTTAATTGTCTTATTGTACACATGTATTTTGTATGAGCATTGTATGCACGTGTGTGTGTGTGTGTGTGTGTGTGTGTGTATGTGTGTGTCCATGTGTGTGTGTGTGTGTGCATGCGCGCGCATGGAGGGCAGAGGTTGATGCTAGGATCTTCCTCAATTATTCTCTGGCTTGCCTTTTTTTTTTAATTAATTAATTTTGTTTCTCATATGCATTGATATACATGTATGTTAGTGTGAGGGTATCGGATTCCCTGGAACTGATGTTACAGACAGTTATAAGCTGTTGTGTGGGTGCTGGAAATTGAACCTGAGTCCTCTGTAAGAGCAGCCAGTGCTCTCGACTTCTGAGCCACCTCTGCCGCCTGCTCCAGCTTATCTTTTGAGACAGGAACTCTCGATGAAATTGAATTCATCAAGTGGGCTAGGAACCGTGTGCGCCAGCCATCCACTCTTCCTCGGCACAAGGATTGCAGACGTTAGCTCTTGCGTGGATACTGGGGATCTGAACTCAGGTCCTCAGCAAACATCTGACAGAGCTATTTTCCCAGGGCATCCACATATGTTTTATTATAAGCTAGCTTTTAAAATCTATGCCTGCCTGACTGCCTGCTTGCTGCCCCGTTCCCAGATATGAGAGTCACAGACTCACCTTCTGAAACTGTAAGCCTCAAAACAAACCCTTCTCTAAGTTGCCTTCTCCTGGTATCTTATCACAGCAATAAAAAATTAACTAAGACACCAAGCCAAAAGAGTAAGTGATGTCTCTCTGTCTCTGTCTCTCTCTGGCAATCACATGCAGGCTTTGAAAGCATTGCTATGTTGAATGCTTTATTTAGAATGATTTATCTTTGAAGACCTCCTTCGCACACAGTACTACTACAGCACACTATAATAATTTTCTGATCTTTCTTTTACTGGTGTGACATACTGGTGTGTATGTGCACAGCAGAGCACATTGTTAATGCAGTTAATTCCCCTCCCCCCCAACAGCCGGGATTAGCAATTGTAAAGGCAAATTCTAAGCGAGTGGTGAACTGGAAGGAAGGACGCTGACAATACAATACAAAGTGCAGGCAAGTGAATGGAACATGAGAGAAATGAGATCACAGGAAACCACAGACAATGGGCAGTGGCAATCTCCAGCCGGACAAGACCATCACACCCAGCCTGCTGTTAGGAAAACAGGTGTGACACTGTTCCTGCCATATGCTCAGATGGACGGCCCACCGGGATACTTGCATTGTGTTCAGGGACATCATTTGAGATTTAGACAGGTAGACAGACACAGTTACTTTCTTTCTGTTTGATTCTTGTTTTCAGAAAGGGTCTCACTATAGTCTTTCTTGGCTGGCCTGGAACTGTCTATTGTGGACCAGGAGGGCTTCAAATGCAGAGATTAAATTCTCAGAGCTGAGATTAAAGGCATTCTCTTAGCTGCACCCAGCTACACCCAGGAGAGATAGCTGTTATCTGGAGCAGATGTAAGCGGGATACATTTTCAAGATTAGCAGCAGGCCACATGAGGCCTACACAAAGTTGAACAATTTAAAAAAACAGCCAAAGTGCTCTTTTTCATTCAAAAGCATGTGCGGTCCTACCTTAACAGCTGTTGTTGAACAACAGTGAGCAATACTTACTATTTCCATAGCAAATTCCAGGCCAGCTGGGGCTAAATAATGAGACGCCATAAAAGATAGATGTGGTGGCACATGCTGTAATCAATCACAACACTGGGGAGGCCGAGGCAGAAGGATTAAAAGGTGGAGGCTGCCTGGACTAGACAGCAAGAATCCTGTCTCAAAAAATGAGGGATGGGGGAGAGAGCGAGAGAGGGAGGGAGAGGAACAGGGAAGGAGGGAGAGTGTGTTTGAGTGTGAGTTTGGGACTTAAAAATCTAAAGGACGGGTGGTGGCGCACGCCTTTAATCCCAGCACTTGGGAGGCAAAGGCAGGCATATTTCTGAGTTCGAGGCCAGCCTGGTCTACAGAGTGAGTTCCAGGACAGCCAGAGCTACACAGAGAAACCCTGTCTCGAAAAACCAAAAAAAAAAAAAAAAAATAAAAAAAAATCTAAAGGACACGGTGGCTCACACTCTAGAGATGCTCACAAACCACCTGTGACTCCAGATTCAGGGCATCCCACACCTCCAGCTCACTGGGCTCCTCCAGATGGCTGTGTACTACACCCCCACAGACACATAATTAGAAATATAATCTTGGGGGATGGGGTAAGGGGACAACATATGAAATGTAAATAAAATATCCAATAAAAAAAAAGAAAAAAAAAAGAAATATAATCTTGTTTTTATACCTTGGGGGCAGAGGCAGGGACGTTGCAGTGGTGCTGCTCTAGGAGAGGATCTGCTCTGGGTTCCCAGCACCGTATCAAGCAGCACGTAACTACCTGTAACTGCATTCCAGAGGATCTAACACCCTTTGTCTCTGTGCAGTACACATGCATACACCACTAACTCAGACACACACACAAAGACATTAGAACCTTAAATTTCACATTAATTTAAGAAGAACAAGGGGAAAAAAGACCAGGTATGGTGGTATATGTAATTAATCCCAGCTCTGGGGGGAGGAGGAGTTCAAAGCCATCCTCTGCTACATGCTTGAGTTTGAGGATAGCCTGGACCACTCCAGGCCCTGTTTAGACAAAGCCTAAAATGAAATCCCATCATTTAAATCCACATAAGGACCATCAGTCTTCCAATGGCACCTGTACCTGCCCAGCCTTTCTTGGTTGTGTCACTAATCTGGCACTAATTCTTAAACTATGAAATTGCCAAATATTTGAGGTTCAAATGTGTATTTTTTGACTCCCCGTTCAAATATCTCTGATGAGGTGAGGCTGGCAAGAGGGTTGTCTGAGTAGAAGCACTTGTCATCAAGCCTAAAGACCTAAGTTCGACCCCCAGAACCCACATGGGTGTCCTCTGAGTGCCACATGTGCACCATCGCACGTTCCTACCCATAAATACACCTTGCACAGAAGGGATAAAATGAACAAGACCTAAAGATCACTTCAGCCTCCTACTACCCATGGGAAAGAGCGTTAAATTTCCTGACCACAGTTGCTCAGTTTGAGATTGCAATGAGCTGATCTCTGCCGGTGGGGTTTCCTTATTCCATCTTTTGCAGGACCAGCCTTCCTGCTGTTAGCCCCCTTGTATTATAATCCAAGGTTGAGGTAATGTAATCATCACTGCTTTGAAAGTCACTTCTTTTATTTCAAGTTTTTAAAATAGTTACTTTTTTTTTTAACACTATAGAAATATAACAGGCATACATGTTCTTCTTAGCAATGGCCTGTGAAAGGAAGTAAAGAATAACCCCAATTCATGGTTAAAAATTTCTACCAAGTCAGGCGTGGTGACATTCATTTAATCCCAACACTCGGGAGGCAGGGGTAGGTGATTCAGTCTCTGAGAGGTCCAGGCCAGCTTGGTCTACAAAACAAATTCCAGGCCAGCCAGGGAAATTATAGTGAGAGTCTGTCTCAAAAAAAAAAGGAAAAAATAAAGCCATCAAAGAGTGACTAGAGAAATGGCTCAGCAGTTAAGAGCACCGCTGCTTTTCCAGAGGACCAGGGTTTGATTCCCCAATCCATCTGGTGGCTACAACCATCTATAACTCCAGTTCCAGAGGGACTTTAGGCCCTCTTCTGGCTTCTCTGGGCACCAGACATGTTTGTGGAACAGAGAGGTACATATGGGCAAACACTCATACACACACAATTAAAACATTTCTTAAAAGCATTTTTAAAAGTTTTTCAAAGTTGCCATGAAAGGGCTGATGTCATGCATACTGGAGTTTGCCTCAGTCAGGGTGTGGGGGGATGTTTAAAACCATTCGTCTGAGGAAATGCAGATGTCCTCAGTGGTATGAACACATGAATTCAGTATCAGGTACCAAGAGGAATTAAAAGAGGGAAAGATCAGTGATGGATGAGTGTGTCTTAACTGACATTAATTCAAATGCTTTCCTTTTCTAGATGAATCTCAATATATGTGTTTTAAAAGTATCTCCATATCTAAAAAGGCTTATAGTTCTGAAGTAGGTTACTTGGTAATATATTCAACACAACATTGGCATTTACTCCTACGTAACCAGTTTCCTCTATCATTCTGATTATGCTTTTCTTTTGGAATCGGGGAGAAAGTAGGGGGCTTTCAGAAGGGCTCATAAAACCCAAAAAGCCCATTTTAATCTTACTGCCAATATTACAAACACCAGAAAGCCACAAGGCAAATGCCAGCATTGATATTAGTTACTGACATTCTCAGCAATTGATACTTTGGGGCAGTGGACCCCACGAAACGAGTTCTTGATCCAGTGTACAGTTTCTTTTAGGAGCCCAAATGTTTGTATTCTTTCGAGTCTATGTGACCCATTTATTTTCACCTCACGTCACCGGAATTTGTTGGCTCCATCTCTATGGAAACCATTCAGAAGTGTAATGTGAAGTGTACCACCCACGTGTTCACAGCCTTCCCTGTCAGCATGAGCAGGGTGCAGTATCGCTCCGGGACTCTGACCAGCTTTTGGATAATAATGCAAAGCGACAATATTTAAAATGCACCCAAAGCCCGAGGCTGAAAAACAGAGTATTGTCTCCTTCTCAAAACACTGGCTGCCCCCAAATTAATTAGCATACTAGCTCACAGCCAGGGAGAAATATGGCAGACATTCTGTATGGTCACTGAGAGCAAAGGCCACAGGCCAGAGCTCAGGCAGAGAATGCTGTAGCCCATTCATGGGCACCAACAGCTTTTTTTTGTTGTTTTTTTTTTTTTTTTAAAGGGGGAAGAGAGAAAGGCTATTTGCTTTTGAAATCAACCTTAGAGTTTACCATGCAAACTTTTACCAGAGCCACAGTGGAAAACAAGCCCTTAGCTAATCGAACACATTGGCAAGCACATTCATACACTGAAAAACTGAACCGTTCTCTTATTTAAAAAGGAGTATGTAGCCATGAATCTCCACACAGGAGTAGAAAGCAGACATGGGTGGGGGGGGGCAACAGATCTGGTTTCTGTAAAGATGGGACAAGACCAGCAGGATGGCCCTGCGGGGAAAATGGCTTTCAAGACAAGCCTGACAACCTGAGTTCCCCAGGCTCCATGGCAGAAGAGAACTGACTCCTCCTGAAAGTTGTCCTCTGACACACATAACCCCGCCCCAGGAGCAGGAAAGAATTATCTGATTGGCAAGGGCTGATGGGAGCAAGAAGCTGGTCATCTAAAGCACAGGCCTGTTCACAACACACGTGTTCACTTTCTCAGTCAAATGGCAGCAATAAAGCTGGTCTTACAGTCTTCACTTTCTGACACCATGACTTCATTTCTATCACCTTGAACTAAGAAACTGGGGTTAATTGGGGACATAATTATTGACACTTAAAAACCCTGGCAAAAGACAAAAGTCCGAGATGCAATATTAAGTTCCGACACAGTCTAACATGCCCCAGGGTCTCACCAGAGAGGAATAAAGCCTTGTCCAAAAACAGCATAGAAATTCAGGTTGATTCAGGAAGAGATCACCAGATCTGGACTTTATGCAAATTAAAGGGAAAAGAATCTATTTCAACACCCTGCAAGAAATTTCCTAACCAAATCCAGGTGGGTTCCTGGAGTTGAAGGCAGCAGGGGGCAGGTGTGAGTGTGTGAGCCGTGGGATACAGGGCCCACATGGCTGGTGTGAGTGTGTGAGCCATGGGATACAGAGACCACATGGCTGGTATGCCTGTTCTCTACAAAGGAGCTACATTACCATCCAGAATTCTCCAGTAAGTTCCGCAAAATGGTCTGGGGCACTGAGCAGTTATAATAGCCCATGCCAATATACGATCTCCAGATGCGATTCTTGCTTGCAATGGCACGCAGGGTTTCGAGGATTTCATTCTCACCTGATTGTGGGGGAAAAGAGACAGGTTACTAGAGAAAATGCCCGGCAGAGAGCTCCACTTACTGTTTAAAAGCCTCGTGTTCTTTGAGTGTTTGCTTCAGGAGAACAGCTATATAGAAAACTACAGTCACCCATCCAACCATCATTAAATAATACTGGATATGGAAACCTGGTAGGAGGGCCCACAGATTCCTCATATCAATCGCGTGTCATTTTTCCACCTGTGTAGTATGTGCACATTTCTGTGCACGTGTGTGTGTGTGTGTGTGTGTGTGTGTAGGTGCACACCCTTATGTGTGTGAATAGAAGCCAGAGGCTGATACTCTCCTTGATCACGCTCCAGCTTATTTTTGAGACAGGATTTCTTACTGAACCCACAGCTCATTGATTCAGCTAGACTTCCTGGGCAGCAAGCCCCAGGGATCGGTGTGTCTCAGCCTCTGGGACATGCATGCTCGGCCACACTTAGCTTTGATGTGGGTTCTAGGGATCAAACACAGGCCCTTTACCCACTGAGCCATTCCCAGAGACTCATGATTCTTGACTCTTCTTCATTCAAGCCCCCCC
>NW_021604599.1:2446333-2471207 GCF_004785775.1 Grammomys surdaster | reverse complement strand
TTTTTTTTTGGTTTTTTAAGGCAGGGTTTCTTTGTGTAGCCCTGGCTGTCCTGGAACTCACTCTGTAGACCAGGCTGGCCTCAAACTCAGAAATCCGCCTGTCTTTGCCTCCTGGGATTAAAGGCGTGCACCACCACTGCCTGGCCTTTATTGAACTCTTTAGCAGTCGAATAATTCCATGTTTTTTTCTGTATCTTTTAAATTTATGCTTTATTTCCTCTAAATAAAGTATTTTCTCACAATAGTATTATGGTATTTTTTTTATAAATTTATTTGTGTGTGTGTGTGTAAAGGTATGCTTTATACACAAAAGCCAGAAGTAGCTCTTTGACACTCTGGAGCAGGAGCTGCAGGCAGTTGTAAGCTGGCCTGTCGTGGGTGCTAGGAATGAAACCTTAGGTCCTCTGCAAGGGCAGTAAGCGAGGCCAGTGAAATGGCTCAGAGGTTAAGAGCACTGATTGCTCTTCCAGAGGTCCTGAGTTCAGTTCCCAGCAACCACATGGTGGCTCACAACCATCTGTAATGGGACCCCATGCCTTCTTCTGGTGTGTCTGAAGATAGTGACAGTGAACTCACATACATAAAATAAAGGATAAATAAATAAAGCGAAAAGTAAGTGCCCCTAACTACTGGGTCACTTCCCTTGTTCCTTCTTTCTTTCAGTTGTCTTTTCTGTCTCTAGAGACAGGCAAGGCCTTATAAAATACATAGCTTAAATTTTGTTTATAATTTTTCTACTGAACTGGTTATTTTCCTTGTCATTTGAAGAGCTATTAAAAAAACAAAACAAAAACCCAGTATCCAACAACATAAAGTAACAATTATAATGAAGGACTCACATGAACTCTCTACTGGTGTTCCCATAATGGGACCTAGTTAGTAAGGAATTATAAAATTCTTGAATGCAGGAAATCCAATCACCTCTGAAATCATTTTAGGAACAGAGTGATTCAAAAGCCCAGTAGGAGGGGAGATTAATTAGCAGTGCCTGGCAGGCCAGCCAAGCTTCAATTAAGATCCTGTGCAAGATGGACAGGTCCCTGCTCCACACTGCGTCACCCGGACAAAGGTCCAGTTCTCAAATAAGAACAGTTTGAAAGGATGTGCTGGTCAAATCAAGAGCTTAGCTCTTAGATGCTACAGAGTATTTTCTAGTGGAAGAATATGACTCTGTATTGTGGGGAGATTGTTCTATATAAGGTATGGAGAGTCAACAGAGAGAAGACTGTGGTCACCAGTTAGCACCAGAGTTCAGAAGGGACATGGGTAAGAGGGGTGATGCCAATTGAATTGTGTCTCCTAAAACAATACATTGCAATCAGAATCCTTGGTATTGTTGAATGTGACTTCGCTTAGATTTTGAGACTTTACAGATAGATATAAATACTCAAAACAAGGTCATACTCGATAATTTTCATCTAATAACGTGGTTTTACAAGAACATGGAGATTTGGGCACATTTGACATTCACTCAACAAGAACACCAGGTTATGCGTACACTATAATGATGTATCTGCAAGCCACGGAATGCCAGCAATGACCAGAAGGCAGAGAGGGATGGAAGAGATTCTTCCTCAGAGTTCCAAGATGGAACCAACTTGTCAGCACCTTGAATTTGAACTCAGCCTAAGAGAACAAGTACCTTTTGCTTGAGCCATCTAGATTGTAACCTTAGCTGACCTATAGAAGCATCTGCTCAGACATTTTCTAGAGAGGCTGTAGGGCAGTTGTCCCTTCTGGACACTGAAACCACAGCCACAGACCAAGGTGGTCTCCAAGTCTTACTTTGCCAGACCAAAAAGGAAAAAAAATGCATACAATATGAAGACCCTACCACCTAAAGAAACCAGCCCAGATGGTTTAAAAGGGGTTCATCTACTGGCACTATCTATAATTGCTACTATGTTTCTGAATGTATTAGAAAATCTAAAGCCAGGCATATTAGCACACATCTGGGGAGGCTAAGGCAAGAGGATCAGAGTTTGAGGTTAACCTAGGCTGCACAGTGAGACTATGTATCAAAAGAAAACTAAAATCCCCGTGCGGTGGTGGCGCATGCCTTTAATCCCAGCACTTGGGAGGCAGAGGCAGGCGGATTTCTGAGTTCGAGGCTAGCCTGGTCTACAGAGTGAGTTCCAAGACAGCCTGGGCTATAAAGAGAAACCCTGTCTCAAAAAAACAAAAACAAAAAAAAAAAGAAAGAAAAGAAAAAGTAAAAAGAAAACTAAAACCAAGAAAAATCCAGTCTATTCAGAGGTGCAGTTCTTTGCCATACCACCTCAACGTGATTTGGACAAATGTCACAGACAATTATTCAGCCCAAAGATTGGCCCTATCACTAGCATAAGGGTATATAACTTTAATTCCAATATCCTGGAGGCAGAAGCAGGAAGAATCTCTGAGTTTGATACTGGTCTGTGTAGTAAGTCCCAGGACAGCCAAGGTTACATAGAAGACCTGTCTCAAGACAAATAAACAAGAAGGCCTGAGCATTACCCATTCATCCTTCCAGTCCAATGTTGGGGAGGCAGGAGATTCTTGAATTCATGTTCTACAAATGGCTGAACTGAGATTCAGTTTGATCCTAACTGGCTCCATGTTTGGCAAAAATAATATAATGTCAATTGACTTGGTTAGAAATAACTAGGATAAGGCTGACAAGCGGACAACCGTGCTTCTCACACAAGCCTGAAGACCTGAGTTTGATCCCCAGAACCCATGGTGGAAGGAGGGCTCTGATTTGTGGAAGGTGTCCTTTGACCATCACACATTTGGCATGGCATGCATGCACCCGCACTCACACACAAGACGCTGGCCAAGTGATCCATCCTGGTTTCCTGATGAGTTGGGTTTTGACACATTCAGCAAAGACCTGGGCAAAGCCCAGCATTTTAATTTTCTCAGGAGAGACTTAAAATAACTGCAATAAGTGGTTTCAAATGTGACCAGTGTGGTTTCAACCTCAGGAAACGTTCTAGGTCTCACAGTTACTCAGACTACTAACATGACTCATCAGTGCAGGAGACTCCTTACCACAGGGAGCGGGGCTGCTCTGTGAGGACACAGGAGCCTCACAGATAAGAAAATGGCTACTGTGCCAAGATCCACAATTATGGACCCACATTTCCCATTTAGTCAGATTATCTGAAAAAAATGCACTCTGTGTGTGTGTGTCTGTCTGTCTGTCTGTCTGTCTGTTATAGCACATGAATGGAGATTAAAGGAAATTTTTATGGACTCAGTTCTCTTCCTTTTCATGGGTTCTTAGGAGCAAATAGGCACAAAGGTGCTTACTAGGCCATCTTGCTGTCCCCAAAAATGTGCTTTAAAAACTCAGATTCAGAGAGTCAGAAGCAGGTCAGGACATGACGAGAGCTTTGGGGTTCAGTATAAAATGCAGAAAACTGCTCAACTACAATCAACCCATCCACCTCTTGCTGGAAGGAGCTCCACTGTGTGTCTTAGTTACTTTGTGAATTCTCCTTTTTCCCACCCTTCACCTCCCCCCCTCCACCCAGATTTCTCTCCCTATCTAGGAGAGAAAGAATAGAGTGGAGACAGAGATCCTGAAACCTAATTTCTTTCTTGTTTCTTCTTTACTTGTAGCTGGTCTTTGCTACTTTGTGAGTTCTTCTTTTTCCCACTCTTTATCCCCCTCACTGATTCCAGCCTCTATCACTGGATTGGAGACAAAGGAGGATAGTGCAAGATTAAACAAGACTGACTGGTTCCACGGGAGGGGGGTTTACTAAGGATGGAGGGTGAGAGAGAGAGAGGGAGACAGAAGATGGCGGAGAGGAAAGAGAGCGAGGTCGGGGAAGCTCCGCCTATTTATACGGATGATGATGTAGCTCCTGTAGCCAGGCGAATTGTGGGAGTGTCACCCTAGTTGCCTCGGCAACGATGTGACACCACTGAGTTTGGACCTATACCAACAGATAGGATGGAGGGGGAACTTTGAATCTAATTTCTTTCTTTTTGTTTGTTTGAACACTACTACGAACTAACTGCAACCAATCCCCATGAAAAACAATAACCACCAACCTCACCTCTCAGGGCCCCTGCATTTATAAAGTCTCTGAAAAGTTCCCAGAATTCCAAACTTCACACAACTGCAGAGATTATCTGCAGCTGGCTAAACCATGCCTCTGCTAGCATGAAAATTCTTTTTAGCTGGGTGTTGGGGGTGCACGCCTTTAATCCCAGCAATCGGGAGGCAAAGGCAGGCAGATCTCTGTAGATCACCAGGGCAACCTGGTGGTCTACAGAGCAAATTCTAGGCCAGCAAGAGCCATATAGCCAGATCATCTCAAAACAAACAAAACTTGTATGACATTCAAATGGGAAAGCAGGACACTACCACCGGAGATCCTGACATTTCTGGAGACTCTTAACTAGAATAATAAAGAAGCCTGAATCATTCACTTACAAGAAAACAAAATCTTTGATATACTTCTAGATGCAATGGGGAACATCTACCTCTAGTTGTTAGAGTGAAGTTCTAATCTCTTCCTTCTGCATCCTCCCAGCTACCCAGAGGAAAAGCCACACTTATGAGGTTCAAGTCTTCCTTCCCCATGGTATTTACGCTTTGTGATGGTCTGCGTATGCTCGGTCTAGGGAGTAGCACTATGAAAAGGTGTAGCCTTGTTACAGTAGGTGTGTCACTGCGGATGTGGGCTTTACGACCCTCATCCTAGCTGCCTGGAAGCCAGTATTCTGCTAGCAGCCTTCAGGTGAAGATGTAGAACTCTCAGCTCCTCCTGCACCATGCCTGCCTGGACGCTGCCAGCTGCCATGCTCCCTCCTTGATGATAATGGACTGAACCTCTGAACCTGTAAGCCAGCCGCAATTAAATGTTGTCCTTTATAAGACTTGCCTTGGTCATGGTGTCCGTCCACAGCAGTAAAACCCTAACTTACACTTGCTCTCTCTTTCTGTTGCGCAGGAAGGGAGGTAATAGAATGAGCTTTGCCCTGCATATCACTTGTACCCTGGTGAGTGTGGTAAGCCAGCCATGGTGTGGCTTGTGATTACTAAGGGAGAGGCAGGAGGTTCTTAAGTTTGAGGCCAATCGATGCTACAGGGCAAGACCCTGTCTCAAAAAGCGAATGGCTGGGGATATAGCTCAGTCATACAGCAATGCTGGGTTCTATCCCCAGCATAGGTAATGACAACCTGACACAATCTTGAATCCTCTGGTAAGGGAATGCTAATTGAGTCCTGCACTGATTCACAGCTCTCTGTTCTTGACTACCGCTAATGTGACTGATCTGCTGCCTTGACTTTTGCACAAGGGTGGGATGTGACCTGGAATTGTGAGACAAATAAATGCCTCTCTGTGCCCTTCCCCCAGCCTTGAGCAGGCCTGAGAGACCTTGCTTACCACAGCAGACCAAGTGATAGGATCTAGGTGGAGTTACCCACCTTGGCTACACCAAACTTAGAAGAACTGCCCTGGGCTTGCCTTGAGATATCTCCAGCCGTGACCATGACCAAGAACGGATTATCCCACCCATCTCTGGCTTAAACCAGAAAGGGTTTTGGTGGGGCCTTCCCCTTTAAATTGAGAGCTGAACATTAAAGCATTGAGCCTTGATCAGAGAACTTTGTCTTGGCTTCATCTCTTCTCGCCTTCCATCCACCTTTCATTCCCAGCCCCCCTTCCAGGTGCACCCAGTTAATCCGTGGCCACAGGCGGCTACACCTCTCCCTTTAAGTTATTTTGTCAGTGTATTTATCACAGCATCTGGAAACAAATCTAAGACGGCAAGTTCTTGGTCATGCTTCCTAAAGTGTGAACGCCGTGAGGGGCCGTTCCCACTCTCTCATCGCTGCTCATCATACCTGAACTCCCTAACTAGAAGCCAGGACATTGCTACGATAAAAATCTAAGACCTCAGGCTGCCTCACCCACGCAGAAGAAAAACTGTTCTCCAAACGCAGAGCTCGGTGTGCACACAGTTTCAGATGCTTTCTCACTGCTCTTATGTCTCATATCCATTCAGGAAAAGTCACTTGGGTGCATATGCAGAAGGGGCAACCCGGTGTACTTAGAATCCTAGGGTCAGCCGCCATCTTGACATGTCCACATAGCCATGGAAGGATAGGAGAGAAATAGGGGTAAGTTCACAGATTCATAGTCAGCGATGTACAACTAGTCCAGACCAGCCGAAATGGAACTGAGCAGAACCAGGCTTCCAAGTCTATAATCAAAGTCATAATCAAATCCAAGTAGAACTCTCATTGGAAGAACACAGTGCCATTCGTCACTTCTCATACGCTTTGGAAAGTACAATTAAATAACTAGGAAAGAAATGAAGACAGAGCCAGGAAGGAGACATCCATTAAAAGCCATGAGGAGGCCAGGCACAGTGTTTTATTCCCTTAATGCTAACACTTGGGAGACTGAGACAGAAGGATTACCATGAGTGTGAGGATAATTTGAGATACATAGTTGAGTCAGAAGCCAGCCTGAGCTGCACAGTGAGATTCTGTTCTCACAAAACCAGCAAGAATCAGTTGGAGACAAGCTGTCATGTTTTTTAAGATGCCTTCAGCCCTGCAGGGCCACTGGACACCACACGCCCAGTTGTGTACTTCCAACCGTGCAGCAGCTTAGGCAATCTTTCTCACATCTGAGCAGCAAGTTCTTTCCTTGTGGAACAAACACCTGCTTCTGACCTGTTTATCCCCTTGCCTCAGAGCATTACATAATGGCCTGGTCCTAATGGGCAGAGAACAGAGTTCAGTGCCCTCTGTGCTCTGGGGCTTCTCAGTCGCCAGGTGGGGAGGGGACTGTGTCTCATCTTCTTGGAATTCACTGAGCACACCTCCTTCCTCCTTATGTAACTGCACAGGACAAAGACTTTCTAAGAGCAGCCTCCTTACCATGTGTGCCTAAAATATCCAGAACCTTGTACCAAGTGAATCTTTTCGTTTTGAGACAGGATTGACCCTGGTTGACCTGGAACTCTTGCTGTGTAGACCAAGCTGGCCTCAAATTCAGAGATAATGCCTGTTTCTGCCTACAGGTGCTGGGATGAAAGGTGTGCCAACACACCTGGTCCGAACAGATGTTTTATAACAGCATGGGTCTCAAACACCGGGCACATTGCTGTGACTATTGAGATTTCTCAGATGAATGAATCTGTATAAGAAACGCCCTGAAATGGAGACAGGCTACCTGAGTCAAGATGTATATTGTACCAAAGCACACGCCTACTTGAATACATGCTCTCCATCTGTAACCCATGACAAAATCCTATATTTTGTTCTTAATTATATAGGACAGTGCATTTGTGATTCACTGTAACTCCCTAATCTGAAGATAACATTCCTGTGGTCCTATACAGTATTCATGCACACTGCTCTTATAATGCTAGTCCTCTTTCTTTCTCTCTCTCTTTCTCTTTTTTTTTTTTTTGGTATGAGGGATTAAACAACATTGTATATGCTAAGCAAGCATTTTACCCCCGATCTACACCCTAAATGTTTATCATCTATATATTTCTTTTAAGATTTATTCATTTTATTTATATGAGTATACTGTAGCTGTTTTCAGACACCCCAGAAAAGGGCATTGACTCCATTACAGATGGTTGTGAGCCACCATGTGGTTGCTGGGAATTGAACTCAGGATCTCTGGAAGAGCAGCCGGTGCTCTTAACCTCTGAGCTATCTCTCCAGCCCTATTGTCTGTATTTTTAAAGAACAAATACAAGGAAGATGTGGTAGTGCATGCCTGTATATAATCCTAGCACTTAAGCTGAGACAGGAAGATTGCTCTGCTTTCAAGACCAACCTGAACTAGCCAGAGTCTCAAGGAAACAAAACTGGGTTGGTAAAATGGCTCGGACAGTAAAGGTGCTTGCTGCTAAGCTTGAGTTCAATCCCTGGGACTCCCATGGAAGGAAAGAGCCAACTAGCCAGCCTTCATACACACATACACACACACACACACACACACACACACACACACGATAAATGTAATAGCAATGAAAAAGTAAACATGCACATAGAACATCTCTGGGATGATTCACAGAAAGCTGAGGTCAGAGGGAGAGCTGAGTCTCGCTTTCCCTTGAAAATCTTGTGTGCCTGAGTTTTGGATAGTGCACTTATATTACTTATGATAACAATTAAGTAACAACATCATTCCCGAGATGCAGTTGGGAAGTAGACGGCGTGTGGCGCTCTCTGAATGACACTATTTGCCAGCAGCCCAGCCAGCAGCATCCGCACAGAGCAGACAGTGTCACAGGCTCCCCCTCACCCCCGATTTGTCACCCTCCTACACTTGGCAAGGCACTAAGAAAGCCTCCAAGGAAGTCGTCAGGACTGAAAACCAACACGCTCATACTTGAGTTTGCCCAGCCAATGTCACCAGTTGGAGAAAGGTCTTTCTTTGCCAGAGGCTGAAGGGAAAAGTTGGGACAGATTGTAAGGGTGGAAATTGTCTTGGCAGATTTTTCTTGCCAGCATGCATATCCCTGGCTTCAGAGCTGTGTGGAAACCATGGAGGGGTGGGGGTAGGGGTGGGGGTTGGGGAATGGGTAGGCAGGTGTCAACCATGATCGGTGTTTTATGAGAGATAGTTCATGTTACAATTTTCTGAGTAAAAGGCAGAATGAAGATTCAAATTCTGCCTAAAAACAGCCTTTCTTTCACATCACCTAGTCATTTACAACACCTATTTTTTTTTTCTTTAAATCTTACCCTTAACCTCCTAGTGTCCATTCACCAGTCCAGGTACCTGTGGGGGTCAAGTTTCCTTCCTGGGAAGTAGAGGATTGTTAAAGGAAACCAAACCAAACCAGATTCTCTGTCCACTGTGGAGAGGACACTGATGGAAGGCCCGTAGCTACTTGCAATGAGTCAATGTCTTAGTCCCATTTCTTGCTACATTGGTAAAAACAAAACAAAACCAACCAACCAAACAAACAAACAAACACCCTAAATTTTAAGTGCAGCTTTAGGGAAGTGAGTAAATCTGGCCACAATTCCAGCTGCAGTCACTGCGGGGAAGTCAAGGCAACAGCAGGGGCTTGGAGCGGCCATCTCCTTACATCAACAGTCAAGAACAGAGAGCGATTCAAGGACTGCCCCATGCCCGTGCTCCCCTCTTCAACGGTACAGGATTCGCTGCCCAGGTGCCAATCATCGGTGGACCTTCAACTTCCAGTTAACGTCATCAAGATGATCTCTGCCCCGAGCCGTCCTATCCCTTCCCCTTAGACAGCTCTTTCCTGGATGATCCTAGACAGTGACCAGATTCCAATTAGTAAGACACCATAACTCCTCAAATCACCACCACCACCTAAAGGAGTTGAGGCACGTCTCCTCTGTGTTCTGATGGTTCCTTCCTTCACATCACAGAGACCACTGCAGTGGATCCTGCTCAACTGAAAGACACACAGCTTCAAGATCAACAGCACAGCAGCCACAGTGACAGAGAAAAGAGGGATATCCTATCTGTCATTTTGTTCCTCAAACCCAGATCTCTTCTTTCTCTGGGTGGCCTCATCAGGGTCTCTCCATTTTACTTTTTAAAAAAACAGAGAAACACTGCAATTCATAATATTTATCTAGAACACCAGATGACCCCTGTATTCGTACTCAGGCCAGATGGTTAGGTTAAAATGAAAGTCTTCAGAGTTTGTTTTTCCTCTTTTCTGCCCAGGGCATGCTGTTATGCCCTGCAGAGAAGAGCACAAGGGGAAGTGTATGCTCTAAGAGCTTACCTCAAACAGCCTACCCTGCCTAAGGGAAAGACAGATGACAACTTTTTATAGATCAAAGGAACGATCTATGGAGAGGTCTGTGGTTTCATAATTTATAATCTCACCAAGTAATGAATTGTAATCTATTTGCAGACAGGCACATGGTGGATTGAGAAAAGTGTATTGCAGTGAGGATCACCTAAGCTGTCACATACGGGTAGTTCCTCACAACTAATAACTTACCTACCACAGAATCCATAGCAGGTTACTACAAAAATTGTTTTCCTAAATGGTTCAGCTATATTACTATAAGCAAACCTTTGGAAAACATTTATAAGCAGAAACTTGATGCTATTGGAATAGTTCTATCAGTGCCTACAAATAACTTTAGATTCAGAGATTTCAACTTGTCAGAGTTTAATCAGCATTGAGAATCCATACTTAAACTCTCCGTTTGTACTATAAAATATCCTGGGAATAAGCAAAACAGGCCTGAGCAGAGAAAAGGAGATTTATGGGGTGAGGAGGATAGCTCCGTGGTTATGAGCACCTGTTACTCTTGCTAAGGACCAGTGTTCAACTCTCATCATCCACACCCAAGTTCCAGGAACTCTCCTGGCCTCCAAAGGGGCACCCACAAGTCCACATACACATGAATTAAATTAACAATAAGTGTTTTGTTTTGGATTTGGTTTTGGCTTTGAGGTAGGATCTCATTATGCAACTCTGGCTGTCTTGGATCTCACTATGTAGACCAGACTGGCCTCAGTTTACCACGACCTACCTGCCTCTGCCTCCCAAGTTCTGAGATTAAAGGCATGAGCCACCATGTCTGCCATAACTTATAAGTAAGTTTTCATCCTCAATACAACAAACATAAAGCAAGGCACAGCTCCTGGGCCAGCAGTTTAGCAAAGACATGCAGGAGTCAGAAGACACGGAGAACATCGGATAACCTTGTGATCTTACGTGCCCCAGTGCCTGCCTTCAGAATGGGTGCGCTGCCCCGTCCTTGCTCCCTGTTCCATGAAGTTGGTCGTTGGACCTCTAGGTGCAAGGTGGATGAGCCTTTCCACCTCTTTCCAAGCCCAGTGATCTGAGCTGACCGGCAGACCTTGAAGTCCTTGGCCCTGGATGGTTCCAATCCTTGGCCTCAGCTGAACTCACTGACCACATTTTTGGTTCTTGCTCCTGGATCGCTAAATGATGCCTGACAGAATCAACACCACTCAACCTCAGCAGGCTCTCTGTGAGGGGTGACCTCCAGTTTTACCACCTAGACAAACATGTTGACTCTTTTCAAACTCCACTTTTACCTAAGTCAAAGTCAGTCTTATTCTTCCTGCTTACCGTGAAGAGAATACCGGGCAAGCAGCGCCCAAACTCCTACCACCCTAGGGGGCGCTCTTGATTCTGCGGACATTTTTCCTTCTTGGACCCAAGAGAGGTACAAAATTCAACACAGTGCTCCAAGAAAATTGTCTTCCTGACCCTGGTGACTCTACCTGACTGTTCCCCTCCACATGTTCATCTTTTTCACGTTCTGGGTCTGTCTTTTTTCTCTGCAGTCCACTGGGGAAGTCACTCGTTCCCATGAAGTCACTGTGGGAGCACTGGAGCTCCCTACAGCTTTTCGACTCTTACCTTTCCCAGATTTGCACAGCCATCTCAGAGTCTCTGTGTTCAGTCTTCCTACCTCCGTACCATTCTACCAGGATCAGAACTGCAGTAGTCTGAGGGCGTCATACCCGCTTCCATCTTGTGTATTTATTTAGCATGGTCTTGGCGCCTGCTTCCAGGAAGAACTGAACTATCTCACATTTAACATACGCCATGTACACTTTTTGGCTCTGAACCCTCATATCTTGTTTTCCTTACTCCCCGACAATGAAATAGTCTGCTTACAGTTTATCCATGACTCCTCAAACAGCCTTGTGTTTTTATACTTCCACCTCTGCCGATGCCATAATCTGTTTCCATCCTATCTGCAGAATAGTCAGTATTTATCTTGCTGTTATTACCACTTGACTCTAGTGTATCCAGTGCCCGTGTGGCACCTTCCACCTTCCAACACCCCTTTTCATACTCCAAGGTCACCGGCACTCAAATACACTCCAGCCCCCACTACTCACATGTGATTACTTTAAAAGAAAAAAAAAATCACAGGCAGGAATCTAAACCTTAAGCTAGAACAAAGAAGTAGCATTCAGGCATGAAAATAACTTTGGGCTAGGACAGGGAAGTAGGCTCAGATATTTTGGTCATCCTGATAAGCCCTTACAAATAGTGAATCACAGAAGTGATCAGGGAACTCTGTTTATTGTCCTGCTTGTTCTTTAACTATCTGGGTTTATTGTCTTGCTTGTTCCTTGACTATTTTCATCTATTTTATTGCTAGTTTTTCAACCTAGAGCTGATCTTAATACTTGCATGCAGGTCGGGCGGTGGTGGCGCACGCCTTTAATCTCAGCACTTGGGAGGTAGAGGCAGGTGGATTTCTGAGTTCGAGGCCAGCCTGGTCTACAAAGTGAGTTCCAGGATAGCCCGGGCTATAAAGAGAAACCCTGTCTCGAAAAACAAACAAACAAAAAAAACCAAAAAAACTAAAAACAAAAAAACAAAAGAAAAACTTGCATGTAATTTAAGCGGTATAAAATCGAAAAAGAAGGAGGGATGGGGAAAGGGGATAACACCTGAAATGTAAATAAATATCAAATAAAAAAAAGAAAAAATATTTTGACATTTCTGTCAACAATGTGGTCAATGTGGTTTTATATATCAAAGCCCAAGAAAATTTAAACAAGCCTCTCGGTAAACTAGGATGGGAAGCTGACAGAGGAAACTATGGAAGCAGACCAGGAAACTACAAACTCAAACAACTACTGCTAACAAAGGCCACAGGAAACACCAATTCAAAACCTAAAAAGCTAAATAGTCCAAGGAATTTCATGTAGGGACAAAGGGTCCTTCCTCATTAGTGATCTCCAAGGATAACACTGTATCTACAATGCTGAATAAGTAATTTGATAGCACTGAATATTTTTAATGCTATTTAAAATTCATCATAAGTTAATGTTAGGTAGGGAATATGTACAAATTGGGGAACATGGAGTCTTTTTTTTAAGGCAGTAAACTATTCTAATTCAATGATCAATACAGTTCGTTGTACAGTTCCAAACCCCTAGAACATACAATATCAGTATCCACTACCACATTAAAAAATTATGCTAATTCCTGAGTTAACTATGAACCATGAATAAACATGAATTGATATTTATCCATCAGCCAGACATGATGGTACACATCAAGTCTAGCATGCAGAAACCTGAAGACAACCACAAAGATGAGGCCACGATGGGATGCGTAAGATGAAGGGGAGGAAGGAAAAAGTGGTCCATTAATTGTAACAGACCGACCAATCTGGTGGGAGGTTGAGGCCAGAAATATACAGGAAATGTGTGGATATTGCACTGAAACCTTTATCAAAAATTAGATCTGCAAATATCTTTAAAATTCTTCTTTTAAAAATGTATGTTAGCTGGGCGGTGGTGGCGCACGCCTTTAATCCCAGCACTTGGGAGGCAGAGGCAGGCGGATTTCTGAGTTCGAGGCCAGCCTGGTCTACAGAGTGAGTTCCAGGACAGCCAGGGCTAGACAGAGAAACCCTGTCTCGAAAAAAACAAAAAACAAAAAACAAAAAAAATTTATGTGTATTAGTATTTTTGCCTGCACATGTCTGTGTACCACATGCATGCCTGGTAGCCAGAGGCCAGAAGACATCAGACAGACCCTGGGAACTGGAGTTACAGATGGTTCTAAGTTGCCAAAAGGGTGCTGAGAACCAAACTCCACTGCTCTACAAAACCAGCAAATGCCCTATCCACTAGTCTCTTTACACTCTTTGGCAAGTAAACACTAAGAAAAAAGAAAACTTGGGTCTGGAGAGATGGCTCAGTGGTTAAGAGCACTGACTGCTCTTCCAGAGGTCCTGAGTTCAATTCCCAGCAACCACATGGTGGCTCACAACCATCTGTAAAGGGATCTGGTGGTCTGTCTGAAAACAGAGACAGTGTTTTCATATACAGAAAATAAATAACTAAATCTTTAAAAAAAGAGAGAGAGAAAGAAAAAGAAAATTTAAGACGGGTAGACCCAAATGAACCTCATGGCAGCTTGTGGGAACTGTAGCTTATAATTGTTTTAGAGAAACCATTGAATTTGGCAAAAATTTCTAACTAGAAATAGATAACCTATAGTTTTTCCAAAATAGTCCACTTCAAGCAAACAAACAAGATTAAGGAATGTTACTTATACAAAATATTATATATATGAGACAGTTTCTCTGTTTAGCCTTGGCTGTCCTGGAACTAGATCTCTGTAGACCAGGCTGACCTTGAACTAAGAGATTTGCCTATCTCTGCCTCCCAAGTGCTGAGATTGAAGTCGTGTTTTTAAAAGACTAATTTGTACTCAGTGTGCATGTGTGTACACTTGTGCATGGCAGAGAACAACCTGTGTGGTTCATTTTCTCCTTCCACCTTGTCGGTTCTGGGGATTGATCAGACTTGGTTATAACTACCCTTATACTCTCAGCCATCTCACCAGCCCATAATACTTTTAAAAAATTAGATTTATCTTTATTGATGCTAGATGGATTCCATGATCCTTTAAGGTAAGGGGGCTGGGAGAGATAGCTCAGACACCCCCAGCACCCCAGACAAGCAGCTCACTCACAACCACTAACTCTAGTTCCAGGGAATCTAACAACCTTCTTCATACTCCAAGAGCGCCTGCACTCAAATACACTCCTGCCTCCACTATCACATGAAATTATTTTTTAAAAAATTAAATTATACTTTGCTATTTCTGTCAACAGTGTAGTCAGCATGGTTTGATATATCAAGACCCAAGAAACCTTAAAATATTTTCATGCTAAAAATAAACTTTATAAAAACTGGAATTTATGGGCTTCCTAGTAGTCCCGCAGCTGTGGGTTCAAGTCTAGCATTTCAAATACTACTTCTAGCTCAGGATCAAAGGGAGCCATATATATACACACTCACCTCACATCTGAAGCAGCACCTGGGTGAGTACCTCGCTTTAGCCCTTTTGTAGTGTCCTGGAAGCCAATAGCCCCCTGTTGGAACCATACCTGAAGTCCCCTCACACTCTATAGATTTCTTATTTTCCAAAACTCAAGTCTAATTCTTGCTATTGCAAGTTCAGAATAAATAACCTCAACTTTGTCATTGAGCTAGTCTTTAGTCCACAATCCTAGTTATAAATGAGGCAGACTTATCTCAGTTGGGAAGGATTAGGAGGAGTCAGAAATACCTAAGAGAGCCTCGAGACTGAGGACCCTCCGGGTAGGACTTGGGGAAGGATGGCTGCCTTCTTCTGACTGCTCAGATCAGCTAGACTACCTAAACCCTCTGGATGATAAAGTTATCACTTGCATCTGCATTGCACAATGCCCCTCCCCTGATCACTGCCCTCCATTAAACATTTATTTTAAAATTCATTCTGACAACACACCTTAGAACACCCAGTCCCCACGAGCCTCATCCGAACTCATTCTGACAGCTCAGCGCCTCAGCTCCAGTTGACTAGTTTGAACATTGGGAGGGTTGGTCTCCGCTCTCCCAAAGCGTGCCCAGGGAAAGCAGTGTGTGGGTTTGTATAAACTTTAATCTCTGTGGCATTTGGTTGGTTAGTTTGGGCTAGTTTAATCTGGCTCCTTTGAGATGACGTGACTGGAAAGATTTACACAGCAAAACAGAGCAGCACAACTGAAAACTCATCAGTTTGGTTTCCGAAATAACTTTTTAATTAGCTATAGCATTAACAGAAGAAACAAAATAATTAGGAGACAGCTTGTGGTAGTCAGAGAAACCAATGTTCCCACTAAAATATGGTCCTTAACTGATTTATTTACTGATTTATTATTTTTTATTTATTTTTATTTTATTATTTTGATGCAAGGTTGTGGCTGAGGAGGGAAATTCATCTGAGTGGAATTAAGCTGTGGGGATTTCGAGCTGAGAGGTATAGCTTGCTTCTCTGAGTAACGACTTACTGAGAGACTAACTGATAAGAGTATTTTTTCGGGGAAACCAGGCAGGGCAGCATTGGGAATGTGAACATTTCTCATTATTTTTCAAGGCACTTTCTGAAGTGTCAGAGAGGAAGTCTCTTTCCAGACTGCTGGGACCCTATGCTCCGTCCTATACTTTCTGGTCCCTCTGTCTGCAGCAGCATCCTCCATGTTTGTCAGTAAGGAGTTGTTTCTCACCCATGCAAGCTCTGGGCCTCCGCACCCACCGCACTTCCTTCATCCTGGTGGTGAGCCTGAAGCTCCACACGTACAGCCGCATCATGGTGTCTCATTCCCACAGGGGAGGTTTGCACACCACAAAATGGCTCCTCCAGGATGACTGGCTTGTGCACCTTAGAAGAGCCAGGGCGAGAGTTCTCTGCTTTGCCTGGGACACTATGAAAATCAGCAATGTCATGACTAGAGAGGGGAGACGAAGCCAGATGGGCTGAGTTTGCATCCTGCTCCCACCAAAAGGTCATGCAGTAAGACCCTGGCTCATTAAAGAGCCTCTGTATACCCTGGTTTCTTCCTTTTAAAGCTGTGCAATGGTAGTGTGGGCCTATAGTCTCAGGTATCTTGGAAGGGAAGATAAGAGAAGCACTTGAGTCCATGAATGTGACCAGCCTGGGCTACACAATTGAGATCTTTGTCTCTAAAACAAAGGGCAGAGGGGGAGAGAGACTATAATGAGGATTGAATAAAGAATACACAGAAAGCACTTTTCAAACATGCCCATGGGAGGCGCTACACAAATGTTTAACTTCATATCGTTATGTGTAAGTGCTGACCCAACTATCTACCCATTACATACAAGGAGGATGGTAAAGACAGCAGCCTGCTCCTAGAGCCACCACAGCAAATACTTGTTTGCTACAGAAGAGCATCAGTACTCACGGGAAGGGAAGTGTGAGTAAGACTGCTCCACTCCTAAATGTTCCTCCTGTAGGCCACAAGAAAGCAGCCTGCTTTCCTCACAGAGACCGTCCTCAGCCATGACACATCCGAGCCTTGTAAACTCAGCATCCCCACCATCCCATCACCCCTGGTCCTTGGCCCAATAAGCATGCTCTGCAGGAAAGGGGAGGTGGGAAAGGAGAATTTTGACTGTAGAGTATTTTCTCCACGGGACTTCAAAGTCTTGGGAAGCTATTCCCAGTGACAGGGGCAAATATATCTCTTGCTAGAAAAATCTGAACTAAACAACAACAAAACAAGTCATTTTTAATCCCAGCACTCAGGAGGGAGACAGAGGCAGGTGAATCCCCACCTTTGTGGAAAGTCTGGTCTACATAGTTCCAGGCCAGCTACGGGGGGTTGGGGGTGGGGGTAGGAGAGTCTATTTGGAGGGAGAGGGAGACAGAGGGAGACAGAGGGAGGGAAGGAGAAAGAGAGAGAGGGAGAAGGAGGGAGAGAGGGAGAAGAAGGGAGAGAGGGAGAAGGAGGGGAAGAGGGGGAGGGGGGAGAACTCTGATTAATTCACCAAGCCTTAAGGCTCCTAAAAGGACATCTTACTTTAGAGCATGTTGTGTTGTACAAGGGGCTAATCTAGACATTCTGTTTTTGAAAGTCTCAGGAAGGCAATTATTTGCACAAATATTCACCAATGGCTTCCTTGACAAATACACAACTAAGGACAGATGTGCACTCCTTTAATCCCAGCTGGTCTCCAAAGCGGGCCAGCTAGAGCAACATAGTGAGACCCTATAGTAAAAAAAGGAGGAGGAGGGGGAGGGGGAGGAGGAGGAGGAGGAGGAGGAAGAGAAGGAGGAGGAGGAAGAGGAAGAGAAGGAGAAAGAGAAGGAGGGAGAGGAGGAGGAGGAAGAGGAGGAGGAGGAGGAGGAGGAAAGAAGAATCACACATATAAAACTGCTTAAAAATACAGTTTTTCCACATTATGGGGTACACATGATATAAACTTTACTCAATGAATAAGGACCAGAGAATCACAAATTTGAGGCTGGCCTGAGCTGCATAAAAGTTCTTATTTCTAAAAGCAAATAAGTCAACCTCTTTGTTTTTCTCACATTTGATGGCTCAGAATGTTGCTGTTCTGGAGCTGAGACACATACATCTATGGCCACTTCCCTAAGTCTCAGGTGGTTTTCTTAGTGAGCAAGATCCTTGCCATCAGAATTTGACAGCAGCAAGGCCAGCAGCCCTAGGTAGAACTCTAGGTACTACATTCCCCAGCTGCAGCCAGAACAGGCTCAGGTCATCTTTTAAAACAAAATCAGGTTTGCATCTAGAATTGTTCTCACAGAAACCAAACCAAACAAGCAACGGCAGGCAAGCAAGCAAGCAAGCAAACAAACAAACAAACAAACAAAACAATTGCCCTAGATAAATATCTCTGTGATCTGAGTAACCAGGTGAGGGAGCTTGGTGGTTTTTGATTTTCTTAGAGTTCTCAGTTCTGACCATCCCTTAACGTGTCTAGGTTCTTCCCTGACTCCTAGAAGTCAAAGCCATATAAACCCAGAGCATGTCGGGCAGTGGTGGCGCACGCCTTTAGTCCCAGCAATTTAGGAGGCAGAGGCAGGCAGATTTCTGAACTCCAGGCCAGCCTGGTCTACAGAGTGAGTTCCAGGACACCCAGGACTACTCAGAGAAACCTTGTCTCGAAAAACTAAAATAAATAAATAAATAAATAAACAAACAAACAAACAAACAAATAAGCAAGCAAGCCTATAAATAGCCTGAGATTTCTTAACCAAGCACAAATCGGTTTTTGTGTGCTTTTCAGAACCACTTGGGCTTGCAAAGCGTTTAAGGTGGGTGAGTGTGAGAGGAAACCCGACCGGAGACAGAAGAATTTGAAACTCTGGTGATTTTGAGACGTCTGTAAGTCCCCTTCCAAATAAGTCTCTAGCTGCAGGACCTCAGGTGATTCCTTTGTCCTTTCCGAGTCTCACCTGACCTACAGAGATAACAACCCTCCCAGCTCAAAGGAACAAAAAGCCCTTCCGGTGGGCGTGCTGAGGTGGAGAGTCCTAAACCAACACGTGTCTTCTGCAAGGCCTTCTTTGAGAAAGCTTGTAGGTTCCTCGCCAGCAACCCAGGGATAAAGACTATGAAAGGGGCTACAAAGATTCTTCTCTGGGAAGAAAAATCCCAGCGTTTTAGGGCCCGTCAAGTCCTGAGCAATCCGACCCCAGAGCGTTTATAGAAGGCAGAGCAGCAGAACCCCAGAGAGTCCTCCCCGCCACTTACAAACAGGGTCTTCCATTTTCAAGGGTCTCTTCAAGCGGATGCCGGCAGGGACCGTCTTCTCGATGAGTTCATCAATGCTCTAAAATTTAAAAAACGCAAGCTGGTGAACACGACAGGCAGAACAAAATACCTAAGTTAAGAGAGTCACCTCAGTTTTTCGTCTTCAAAGGCTGGTAGGAACTTCATTTAAATCGTCTAATTAGGGGTTCTTTTTAAAGTGAAACTTCAGAAAGCAGAAATCTTTTGGAGGAGGAGAAAAAAAATGATGGAGCCAGATGGTAAATCCGCTACTCCGGGTTCGGAAGCTGAAACTGGAGCTGACCGGATTAATGTACTCTAAGTAGGGATTCTTCCTCCTTTTCCAGCAAAATTGGGGTTCATCTGGAGTTGGGGATATTTTTAAAATGCACTACTTTTGAAGAGCGGGAACAGCAGGAAAGTTAAGAGAGAAGGAAGCACCAAGATTAAGAGCGAGCTCGCTTCCAAGCTGAGGCCCGGGACTCAGGAGGAGGGCAAGGTGGGAGCCCGGAGGCCCGGCAGGCAGAGCCCCGGCAGGGTGGAAGGTGGAGGGCCTTACCGCCAGCCCCAGCGCCTGCAGCATCTCTCTCCGGTCTTTGTCTCCGGGGCCGATGTGTCTCCGAGCGAAGTCATCGTGTCTGGGCAGGAGGCGCTCCAGGAGGCGCGAGGCCCTAGCCGCCCCGCGGTCCCCGCCACCGCCTCCGCCGCCGCTGCTGCCCCGACTCCGCGGCGCCCAACTCAAGCCGGTGCCCCGAGCCAGGCGGTGGCCGCCCCCGGCTCCGCGGCCCAGGCGCAGCCCCCATGCCCTGGCACACAGCTGCATGGACGCCGTCACCTCCCCAGCCCACGATGGTCAGCGGCGCTCTCCGGTCCTCCTCTGGTCCCAGTGCCCCGCGAGTGGCCGCTGTAGCCCTGGGTCCCGATCACTGCGGGCAATGAATGGGTGCAGAGAACTGCACTAACTCTTGCAAACTTCCTCCTCCCCTGGAGGCACCTGCTCCGCACACTTTAAGCGTCGCCCGAAGGCGGGCGGTAGGATGGGGCCAGGAAGCCTGTAGCCAATAGGAATGGGTTGCGGGGCGGGGGCGAGGCATGGCCCTCCCTTTCTCTCTCCTCCTCTTCTCCCACCTCCTCCCACTTCTTTCCCCTCTTCAGCAGCAGGGTGGAGTCCCCTGCCTGATAGCTGAAGTTTAAGATTCCCCAGTCGCGCTTCTTACAACGGGGTTCAGGATGCTCCATAGGCCCACTGGCAGGGTTGCAGGGCCCGTTGGGGCAGCCCTAAAATTCGTGAAGTTCCTGGACCAATGCACTGAGACAGCAGATGAGTTTCATACTGAAGGAAGATTCCAATAGTTAGTTGGATTCGACTCACTGACTTGAGGGTCACATCTCACGAGAATGGACAAATGAAGGTTCTTTCATAGTTATGAAATCTGGGCAAAGAACACAGCCCCTAAAATATCTTATGCTTTAATCTTTATAATGATTTATTTTATTTTTATTTATTTGTGTGTTGGGGGGAATGTTTTTGTATCACACGAATGCCTAGTGCTTGCAGAAGTTAGAAGTGGACATCGGATTCACTACGAATGGAGTTACAGACTGTTGCGAGCTATTATGTGGGTGCTGGTAACCCAACAGTAAGAGCAGCAAGTGTTCTCAACCACTGAGCCATCCTCCTGACCCCACTTTTTTTTTGAGATATGGTGTGATGGGAATCAAACTCGAGCATCCAGCCAGCACTGAACTACACCCCAGCACATGTCTTCCTTAGGTAAATGCATTTCTCTCCCCCTCCTTCCTTCGTCTGTCCCCTTCCTCCTCTCTGCACTGGTTTGATATGTAACCATTCCTGAAATTTGATCTTCCTTTACTTGTAATTCGTGGGTACGCTGTTGGTATATTGGATATATTTTGATTTTCTGAGTAAATCTAAACAGATACTGTAACGGAAGCAAAAACACTTTCAGGAAACTGGCCACCAAGGACAGGCACCTGGGACTGGCCCATCTAACCTTTATACACATCCCTAACGATGACCTTAGAGTTAAAGGGTAAGAGAAACTGGGTCTTGGGAAAGATACAAGAAACAGTGTTGCCTAAACTATCAGGGGTGACTAATGTGCCTGTTGCAGGTAGGTCTTTGTTAGACCAAATAGTTGCTAAGTTAGGCGCTTTCAGTGGAAAGACTTGTAGGGAGGGCTAACTACTGTGGTGAGTTTGTAGGTTAAAATGACAGGTCAGAAGAGGAGACAACTTCAATGCTTTGAAAGAATCCCTTCATTTCTGTTGCTACAGGAAAAGTATATTTAACAAATCATTTAGACCCAGTGTTGAATTGCCAGATTTCCACACAAGTTGACTTCATAACTTTATTTGGTCTTCAATATAAACATCAGAATGAAGACATTTTAGTAGTTTGGAATGCACACGATTATTTCGAACAGCAAATTCTACTAAAGTAAGCTGCACTCAGTAGTATTTATCAATAATCACAGTACTTAGAAAGCAAAGGCAGGAGACCAGGAGTTCAAGGTCAATCTTAGATTATATAGGGGATTTGTGGACAGATGAGATTGCATGTGGCTTTGTCTCACCCCCAATGTAATACACCCCCCTGCCAAGTCTCCCTTGATGGCTGAACCAGCTTCTCCTTTGTTGACAGAATGGCCATACCTTTCTTGAAGGGCCTATAATTTCACCATAAAGATGTTAATCATGAGAGGACCTGCCAACATGTCTTAGCTTCTAGACCCATAGCCTAAGTCAGGTCTTAGTATATATTCCAGCTAGGTGAGTAAGCCATTTGATGTCACACAAGAAGCTTCTACAGTGAACAAATCACAACATGTTGCTGATATGCTTTATCATGACAAGATTTCTGCTTCACAATGAATTCCTGACCAAGTGAAAATTGAAGTTATGTGGAAATTGCTGATGTTTGTAGCACCAGAAATTATATATTCAGTTATGAGACAGTTAGTATTAATTATTAACTTGACAGAATCTAGAATCACTTGGAAAAGGGGCCTGTGGGCTTGACTGTTGGGAGTGGAGTATCTTGATTAAGGTGGAAAGATCCTTCTACTGTGAGCGGCACCTAGTTAGTTCCAGGGCTTAGTATCCTAAACTGTATAAAATGGAGCAAGTGAACTGAGCAGAAGCATGCGTGCATTTCCCTGCTCTCTTCTGACTAAAGACATAATGTAACCAGCTCCTGATACTTTAACCTTCCCACCAGGATGCATTGTAACCTGGAACTGTGAGCCAAAGAAACACTTTCTTCCTTAAGTGGCTTCTGTCAGAACGCTTCATCACAGCGTTGAGAAAATTAACAAAGGCAGTACATAACCTGAACCAGGAATGCCTCTCAGTCTGATAAGATGGCTGATGAAACCCAGCACAATGATCTCTTCTGTACATTGGTCTAACATAGCTGATCATTGTTGGTGCCGTTGAGAAGGGAGGAGCCTAAGGTTTGATGAGAAATGGACAGACGCGTAGAACTTCCCATGTGCAATGCAGTCTTCATTTCTCCAAAGCATCGGGTAGCCCAACGGTAAGAGGAGCACCAGTGGTTTTGGAAGCCCTGTCCTTGTCTTGCTGTCCTCTGCAAGTGTGGTGATAGTGTTACACTGATAAAATAGGCTCCTGTGTTACAGTATGTGGTGGTTTGAATATGCTTGGTCCATAAGAAGTGGTACTGTTAGGAGGTTTGGCCTTGGAGGAAGTGTATCACTGTGGGCACTGGCTTTGGGGTCTTCTTCTATGCTCAGGCTCTACCTATTGAGGAAGAGAGCTTCCTTCTAGCTGCTGCCTGAGGATGCCAGTCTCTCCTGGTTGCCTTTGAATCAAGATGCAGAACTCTCAGCTCCTCCTCCAGCACCATGTCTGACTGCATGCTGCCATATTCCTATCACGATGATAATGGACTAAACCTCTGAAACCATGAGCCAGCCCCATTTATAAGAAAGTTGCCTTGGTCATAGTGTCTCTTCATAGCAATGGAAACCCTAATTAAGACCCAGTAGTAATAGTGCAGTCCCAGAAATATAGAACCCAGTGGCAGCGCTAGCCAACAGAAAACTGACCTAGATGATCTATAGGGGTATACAGCCTATCAACATGTTACTTGAGATGATAAACTAAAATTTGAAAAGTCTCTAAAACAAAGAGACCTGATTTGAACTAGGACCTAATTCATGGGTGTCATTGAGGTCTTGAAAAAGGATCCTGCTACAGACATACTGAACACCTCTCCCCTGTTCTACACCAGCAGACCTGTGACTACTTACCGAGGAAACGATAGTTCTGGGTAGATTACTATTACCTGGTTCTATGATGATCCTGAGCCCTGCAGATCTGTAGAAACAAACCACAGACTACAGTGAGCTATAAAAGACAGCTCAGCAATGGAGACCGGGGCTGACAGTTTCAGTTCCAGTGTATTAGGAGAATGAGATCATTACACTCAACCTTACAATAAGAAAAGGTTAGGCATACTTTAAAAAAACAGTTAATTAGTTAATTAATTTTTGTGAAATGACAGCAGCCGGGAACACAGCAGAGGTGTAACTGCCTACCTCCAAGGTGACAGTATAGAGTAGCATCATAGACCCTGTGATGTGAGTACTTATGGGTCCCAAAATATGGAATGCTTTGTGAATCTTCATGTCATCCTTATACAGAAACTATGCTAACCTCTGTATCTATCAAACTGTAGTATATGCCACGATGTAAACACAGTATTATGCATATATTTTAATTAGGGGCTAGAGATATGGTTTAGCAGCTAAAACATGGGCTGTTCTTCCAGAGGTCTCAGGTTTGATTCCCAGCATCCACAATCATGTACATACAACTCCAGTTACAGGAGATCTGGTACACATCACATACAGACATACATGCAGGCAAAATATCTATACACAGAAAAATAAATTTAAAAAAATTACCAGGTGTGGTGGCATATATCTTTACGATATGAAGGAAATTATGATTCCCTTTGGGGTTCTTAGTCTTTTTAATAAAAAGATTTAGGAGTGGACTCAAATGAAAGCAGCAAGGCAGTTTTAACAGAGTTTAAAAGAAGAACCTCAGGTCAAGCAAGCATGACTTAAGGTGAGTACAATGGCCCAGAGGTGGTCCTTTAGCCAAAGTGAACCAACTGGAATGCTAGGTCTCCACCCAGACCAGACATTCCAGTCTTGCTAGAAGTTTTCTTACTTTAACCTCAAAGGTCACACCCACCCCCACCCTAAGACACAACCCTAAAATCATTTTAGGAAACCAGGTAAGAGGTCAGAGCCCCCAAATATTTTTGATGTCTTTGGCTTCTGGCAAAAATAAGAGCATGGAGAGGTCCAAGGATATTTCTAGCTTAAGCTTAGAAAAAACTTGCTTACTTTTCTTTGGAGTCTTTTCACTCTGAAGTGAGTCACCAGTTTCTACCTCCGGTTGTCATTATTTAGCCACTGGCACTCAGGAGGCTGAGGCAGGGAATCTCTGTGAGTTCCAGTCACCCTGATCTCCTGTATGAGTTCCAACCCAGCCAGGGCTACACAGTGATGGTGCCCTACCTCAGAAAGACTATGTCTTAGTTGTGGGTGTGTGCATGCTCACATGTCACAACACACATGTGGAAGTCAGAGGGCAACCTTACAGAGACAGGTCTCTCCTACCTTCCAGGGATGAAACTGTCAGGCATTGCCTTTCCTGGATGAGACACATTGCTGGTCTTTCTGGCTTGAAAAAAAACTAGATAGATAGATAGAGCTGGGCGGTGGTGGCGCACGCCTTTAATCCCAGCACTTGGGAGGCAGAGGCAGG
>NW_021604599.1:2445944-2446233 GCF_004785775.1 Grammomys surdaster | reverse complement strand
AAAAAAAAAAAAAAAAAAAAAAGAACAATCTCTACAAATGCAAGATCAGTCCAAACAAACTCAGCTACAAATGTGTAAGAATGTATAAATGGCACTTTTGGTGAATTGCTGGTCTAATTTGAAGGAAGTGTGGTCTTCGGGTGGGGGCAGGGGTATCCCATACTTACAAGGCTTAACTCCCAGGAACCACACCAGGTTTCAGGTTGATGATATGAGAACCATCCCTCTATTAGCCAGAAAAGATGGAAGAGAACTATGATGAGGCATTCATGGACCGTCTCCATTTTCC
>NW_021604599.1:2428369-2445844 GCF_004785775.1 Grammomys surdaster | reverse complement strand
TCTTCTCTTCTCTTCTCTTCTCTTCTCCTCTCCTCTCCTCTCCTCTCCTCTCCTCTCCTCTCCTCTCCTCTCCTCTCCTCTCTTCTTCTCTCCTCTCATCTCCTCTCTTCCCTTCTCATCTCCTCTCCCTGCTTCTTCTTCCCTCTCTTCCTCTTCTCTTCCCTTTTGTCTTCTTTTTATTTTCTTCTGTTCTTCCTTCATTCGTCTTCCTCCCTTCCTCTTTCTCTCCGTTCCCCCACCCTCTTCCTTCTTCTTCTTTGTGGGTTTTTTTTTTTTTTGGTCTTTTTGAGATATGGTGTCATGTAACCCATGTTAGCCTCAAGTTCCCTGTGTCTCCAAGACTTGAAATCCTGATATTCTTGCTTACACCAGGCAAATCCTGGAATCTCAGTCTTGCATCACCACATCCAGTTTGCCTAGATCCTCCATCATAACAAAATCCTGCTCTCCAAAAGAAAGGACTTTGCTAGAATTTTGTTCAAACTGAGGGATGGAATTCCCTTCTCCTCTTCTCTAGGCATAATAGAATAAATGCACATACTCAACAGGGTAAGTATAAAATCAACGAAAACTCTGTAGCCAGGGAGAGAGTTGAAAAGTTGTATCAGTTCAGAAATATGGAGAAAGGTCACAGCCCAAGACTCAGGCTTGTGAAGACACAGACATGTGACCAGAACATTATAGAATACTGACTGTCCCCTCAAATTATCACTCCAATAATGGCAGCTGTTGGATATACTGTACAGATTCTCTGAAGGAATCTACAGAAAATTATTCAGAATACCAAAGAGGAAAAAATACAAGGTCATCATAAGCAATGGAAACACTTGTCGTCTTTGCCCATAGAAAACTAAACATACCCTAAGTTCCCAGCAAAATTAAAATAAAATCCTTAATCTGAACTTTACATTGTATCTTTAATATATATTAGATGTAATATTAATATATATGTGTATATATATATATACATATATTTCAACGACATATCTGGCTTTAGTTTAGAAATAAACTGGTTTTTTTTTTAAGATTTATTTATTTATTATATATGAATACACTGTAGCTGTCTTCAGACACACCAGAAGAGGGCATCAGATCTCATTACAGATGGTTGTGAGCCACCATGTGGTTGCTGGGATTTGAACTCAGGACCTCTGGAAGAGCAGTCAGTGCTCTTAACCGCTGAGCCATCTCTCCAGCTCCCTAAATAGATGATTTTTAAAAAATACATTTTTGGTGTCTTTAGTCTCAGCACTCAAGACAGAACTCTTTGAGTTCAAGACTAGCCTTGTGTACATGGTGAAAATTCCAGGCCAGTCTGGGCTACATAGAGAGACCCTCTTCTAAAAGAAAATAATTTCTTCTACTTTACTCTATGTGTATAAGTGTTTTGTCTGCATGGATATGTGTGTGTGTCATAAACATGCTTGCACATATGGAGGTCAGAAAAGGATGTCAGATACCCTAGGATTGGAGTTACAGAAGTTGTGATCTGCCACATGGGTGCCAGGAACTCTTCTGTAAGAGCAGGAAGTACTTTTAACCACTGTGCCGTCTCTACAATCCTTATACCACTTGGTCCCAAAGCGTCATATCAGATTTTCAGTGAAAAAGTGTAAGGCTCGAAAAATCCAGAGAACAGAACAGCTTAAAGAAGTGAAGACAAAACAAGCCAGAGAATGAGAATGAGCTAGAAGACTAGAATGTCTTACCAAAGTTAGTATGCGGCCAAGCAGAGCAATTCAGTTAGAAGCTGAGGAAAGCTGGAGTGAATCAGTCAGCTTGAAAGATTATAGATTGTATGGAGGCTAGAATCTTCAGGCCTAGGCCTAGGCATAGTTAGAACAGAGAAAGAAATGCTCAGGGCTCAACCGAAGCCATGTATTCATTCACACAGCTTAGGTCTGGTTCTCATCTCATCCCTTCATCTGAGGAAATAAGAGTGACATTTCATGTCTCAAAGCAACAAAACCCCAAACAAAACAAAGAGGGAAGGCACCAAGTCCATCCAAGATGCAGGCCCATGCACACACTATCTGTTGTGCATTGAAACTCCTGCAAGCTTGCCTAAAACAGGAGCATCCACAGGGCATGTGGTGACTACATGTGAGCTGAATGTGTCTATGAGAAGATGAAATATACATTCATTACAGAGAAGCACAGAGCTGGAGCAAAAGTGCTGAAAGTCAAGTTTAGGGCTGGTATTGCCCTCTGAGATTGACACTTCTGATTCTGCCCCTCCAGAGCCAGCCCACATGCTGAAGTGAGAGAGTCAGCTTTGAGACACACCATGTTCTACTGCTGTGAAGAGACACCATGACCAAGGCAACTTATAGAAGTAGGAATTTATTGGGTGCTAGTTTAAAGTTTCAAAGGATGAGTCCATGAGCATCATGCAGGATGCATGGCCCCAGACAGGCAAGCAGGCATGGTTATAGAGCAACAGTTGAGAGCTTTCATGTAATCCACTAAGGCAGAGAGAGAGCTGACTGAAACCTTGAAACCTACCCCCAACTTCCAACTCACTCTTCCAACAAGGCCACATCTCTTAATCCTTCCTAAATAATTCTACCAACTGGGGGCCAAGCACTCAAATCAGGAGCCTTTGGAGGCCAGTCTCATTCAATGTACCACATACCATGTGGCTGCACACTGTCCTCTGTGCTCCAAGGTGCCCTTTGATCTGGGCCATGGCAGTCTGATTGGTTGAAAGCAGCTTTTCTCTATTTGTCACCAATTTCCAGAAAAATGTATATTAGTCACAACCTGCTACTGATACAAAATTCATCTCATAGAGTCAGTTGTGGGAGAAAAAAGAATGAGAGTTAAATTTAAAAATGAAATATTCTGCTGGAACATGGCTCACTGACTACCCTTCTAGAGGACCTGGGTTTGATTCCCAGCACCCATAGGGCAACTCACAACTCTCTGTGACTTCCATTCCAGGGACTCCAGTTCTCTCCTCTGGCTTCTACAAGTGACACACATATTATACAGATATACATGCAGACAAAACACCTACCCATGTGAAAAATAAATAAATAACTTTAAAAGATTAAATACAATAAAATTAAATTTGACCAGTGAGATGGCTTTGGAGGTAGAGGTACTTGCATGTATGCTTAAAAACCTGAGTTTCTAGTCCTGGGATCCCATATAGTGGCAAGAGAGAACTAGCTCCTAAGGCTGTCCTCTGACTTCTATGCACACATACGTCTGCGTCTATGGAGGCAGAGGCTGGTGGGTCTCTGTGAGTTCCAGGCCAGTCTGGACCACAGTATAGGAAAAAAAAACATGAAAGAAGCAAATAGAGAGATGGCTGAGTGGTAAGAGTGGTCACCACCAAGACTGACACCGGAGTGCAAGCCTTAGGACTCACACGGTGGAAAGAGAGAACCAACTTCCACAAGTTGTCTTCTCACCTTTGTATATACATATGCACACCCATGTGTGAACACACATATGCACCAATCATCCAATCAATCAATAAATAGAAATGTAGTAAATGTTTTTCAATTAAGAAAGCGTCATGTGACTAAGTATGGGCTTAATAACTTAGGGTTAGCTTCATTTCAAATTTTTGGCTCTATAATTTTTATTTATTTACTTATTTTTTTTATTATTTTGGTTTCTTGAGACAGACTTTCTATATAGTTCTGCCTGTTTTGGAACTCACTACGTAGACAGGCTGGTCTTGAATTCACAAGAGATTCTTCTGCCTCTGACTCTCGAGTGCTAGGATTAAAGGCATGTACCCTCATGTCTGGCCTTAACTCCATCATTTTAGAAGTCTTCTAGAAGGTACGGTGATCCTGTTGAACTGGACATTAAGCCATCAGGATGTTTGCATTTTTTGTGTGTTGCTAGATCAATAAACATAGAAGCAGATTATTTGTACCTGCTGGGCAATGCATGCTGATTATAAATGGGAAGTGGATTTATTCCTCTATATTAGGTGCAGGAGTATATCAAGCTGGACTCTGTGGTGCACACCTTTAATCCCAGCACTCAGAGGCAGGGGCAGGCCGATTTCTGAGTTTGTGATCTACAGAGTGAGGGATACAGCCCATCACGGTGGAGAAAGCATGCTAGTAGAAGTGTGAGGTAGCTGGTGACATAGTGTCTGCAGTTAGCAATCAGGAAATGAGGCTAGGATATAAGAATTCCAATCTTACACACACACACACACACACACCGTAACCCACCTCCTCCAGTGAGGCTCCTCCTTCTACAGGTATGGACTGCCACCAGCTGGAGACCAAGTGTTCAAATACATGAACCTGGGGAGGACATTCAGTCTACAGTAACAGTGCTCCATCTGCAGAGCCAACAGGAAATTGACTCTACTTGTGGCCAGTGATATGATTCAATGACTAAGGTGCCTGCTGCCAACATGCCAACCTAAGTTTGATTCCTGGGACCCACATGGTAGCAGAAGAAAAGTGAATCCTGAAAGTTGTTCTTTGCTATCCACAAGTATGCTGCAGTACATATGTACCCACACCCACACATGCACAAAAAACCTATACATGCATACAAAAAGAAAAAAAAAGAAAATAGATTCTTTTTGTATTATTCCTTTTTCCTTTTTTTGTTGAATCTGCATTGGTTTTATTTTAATTAATTAATTAACTATTCTTGCTAGCTGAAGTGTGTCGACATAGCATATGGTTTTTGTACTTAAAAGCTCATTCTGAGAAAATCTTGGGGACTATATTGGAATCTTAAATACTCAGTGTAGTCACTGGCCAGCTAATAGAGACATTTTATTGGCTTAAACCTGCATTCCAGTAGTAGTCTCTGGTGTATTCCCTACACCAAGAGAGTGTTGTCAAAGAGGAGACACAACAAATGGTGGATTGGTGAGTATCACTATCTTCCAATGCACTGAGGAACTCACAGGAACTATGGCTACCTGCGCAAGACTAAGCTCATCAACGTAGTATCACAGATAAGGGAGGGGCTCCTGAGGCCTCACTCATCCCTGCAGATCTACTGGCAGGTAGCAATTGCTGAGAAGAGAGCTTCAGTGATACAGTAGTCCATGTTCCCTCACCCATGCCCATTCAAGCAATCCTATTTAAATTTAGTGGATCTTTAAAAAGTAAAATGAAGGGTCAGCAAGATGACTCAGTGAGTAAAGACCCTTGCCATCAAAGCCTGGTGACAAGTTCAATTCCCGGAACTAACACAAAGGTAGATGCAACTGACCTCCATATGTTAGCTGTGGCATGTGTGTCATCGTCAACACACACACACACACACACACACACACAAATACTAATAGATAACAAATACAAAATAAATAAAAAAGAAAAACCATGAAAGTTGGAAAGATGAGGAGGATCATTGAGTGGGAAGGGTTAAGAGAAAGTAACGGAAGTGGATATTATCAAATGCATTATATCCACATAATAAAAAGTGCTATGTATAACTGGTGTATGCTAATAAAAGAATAACATTGAGTTACAAATAAATTTCCATTTCCCTTCCTTTTCTATCAATGTGTTAAGCTTCAGGATGCCAAATATTTGAACAGACAACTGTTTCTATTTGCTTTCACAACACTTGCCCAACTTGGGTGACTCAATGTGGTGCAATTAGAACAGACCTTTTTTGGTCACTTGCTGAGTTCTACCAAGGTGTAGATTTAGGCTGAGAACATGGTTACGATGTTGTTCTCCTTAGGGGAAATGTATCTGTTAATATGAAAACATGGGAACTATGAAATTCCATCTCTTTTTTTTTTACTGGATATTTTATTTACATTTCAGATGTTATCTCCTTACTACACTCCCCCCGCCCAGGAACCCCCATCCCATCCCCCCTCCTCCTGTTTCTATGAGGATGTGCCCCCATTCACCTCCCAATCCCACCTCCCCACCCTTGAATTTACCCACACTGGGCATCCAGACTTCATGGGACCAAGAATCTCCTCTCCCACCTATACCTGACAGGGCCATCCTCTGCTACATATACAGCTGGAGCCATGGGTCCCTCCCTATGTGCTCCCAGGCTGGTGGTTTAGATCCTGGGAGCTCTGGTTGGTTGGTATTGTTGCTCTCCCCATGGGGCTGCAAACCCTTTCAGCTCCTTCAGTCTTCTCTCTAACTCCTCCATTGGGAACTCCTTGATCAGTTCAATGGTTAGCTGTGAGCATCTGCCTCTGAATATGTCAGACTCTGGCAGACCTCTAAGAAGACAGCTATGTCAGGCTTTTGTCAGCATGCACTTCCTGACTTCCACATCAGCGTCTATCTTTGGTGACTGTACATGGAATGGATACCCAGGTGGAATGGTCTCCAGACAGCCCCTCCTTCAGTTTCTGTCATACACTTTGTCTCCATATTTGCTCCCTTGAGTATTTTGTTACTCCTTCCTTCTTCATGAACTTCATGTTGTCTGTGAGTGGAATCTTGGGTATTGCAAGCTTCTGGACTAATATCCAATTATCACTGAGTGATTACCATGTGTGTTCTTTTGTGATTGGGTTACCTCACTCAGGATGATATTTTCTAGTTCCATCCATTTACCTAAGAATTTCTCGAATTCATTGTTTTTAATAGCTGAGTAATAATTGTATAAATGTACCACATTTTTTTTTATCCATTCCTCTGTTGAAGGACATTTGGGTTCTTTCCAACTTGTGGCTATTATAAATAAGACTTCTATGAACATAGTGGAGCAAGTGTCCCTGTTGTATGTTGGAGCATCTTTTGGGTATATGCCCAGGAGTGGTATAGCTGGGTCCTCAGGTAATGCTATGTCCAATTTTCTGAGGAACAGCCAGACTGATTTCTAGAGTGGTTGCACCATCTTGCAATCCCACCAACAATGGAGGAGTGTTCCTCTTTCTCCACATCCCCGCCAGCATCTATTATCACCTGAGTTTTTTATCTTAGCCATTCTGACTGGTGTGAGGTGGAATCTCAGGATTGTTTTGATTTTCATTTCCCTGATGACTAAGGATGCTGAACATTTCTTTAGGTGCTTCTCGGCCATTTGAGTTTCCTCAGTTGATAATTCTTTGTTTAGGTCTGTACTCCATATTTTTTTTTTTTTTTTGGTTTTTTGAGACAGGGTTTCTCTGTATAGCCCTGGCTGTCCTGGAACTCACTCTGTAGACCAGGCTGGCCTCGAACTCAAAAATCCAACTGCCTCTGCTTCCCAAGTGCTGGGATTACAGGCTTGTGCCACCACCGCCCGGCTGTACCCCACTTTTAAATAGGGTTATTTTGTTGTCTGGAGTCTAATTTCTTGAGTTCTTTGTATATATTGGATATTAGCCCTCTATCTGATGTGGGATTGGTAAAGATCTTTTCCCAATCTGTTGGTTTCCGTTTTGTCCTGTTGACAGTGTCCTTTTTCTTATGGAAACTTTGCAATTTTATGAGGTCCCATTTGTCAATTCTTGATCTTAGAGCATAAGCCATTGGTGTTTTGTTCAGGAACATTTCCCCTGTGAAATGTATTCAAGGTTCTTCTCCATCTTCTCTTCTATTAGTTTCAGTGTATCTGGTTTTATGTGGAGGTCCTTTATCCACTTGTACTTGAGCTTTGTACAAGGAGACAAGAATGGGTCAATTTGCATTCTTCTACGTGTTGTCCTCCAGTTTGAACCAGCACCATTTGTTGAAATTGCCGTCCTTTTCCCACTGGACAGTTTTAGCTCCTTTGTCAAAGATCAAGTGACCACAGGTGTGTGGGTTCAGTTCTGGGTCTTCAATTCTATTCCATTGATCTTCCTGCCTGTCTCTGTACCAATACCATGTAGTTTTTATCACTATTGCTCTGTAGTACAGCTTGAGGTCAGGGATGGTGATTCTTCCAAAAGTTCTTTTATTATTGAGAATAGTTTCGCTATCCTGGGTTTTTTGTTGTTCCAAATGCATTTGAGAATTTCTCTTTCTAACTCTGTGAAGAATTGAGTTGAGATTTTAATGGGGATTGCATTGAATCTGTAGATTGCTTTTGGCAAGTTGGCCATTTTTACTATATGAATCCTGCCAACCCATGAGCATGGGAGATCTTTCCATCCTCTGAGATCTTCTTAGATTTCTTTCTTCAGAGATGTGAGGTTCTTGTCACATATATCTTTTACTTGCTTGGATAGATTCACACCAAGGTATTTTATATTATTTGTGACTATTGTGAAGGATGTCATTTCCCTAATTTCTTTCTCAGCCTGTTTATCTTTCAAGTAGAGGAAGGCTCCTTATTTGTTTGAGTTGATTTTATATCTAGCTACTTTGCTAAAGTTGTTTATCAGATTTAGGAGTTCTCTGGTGGAAGCTTTGGGGTCTCTTAAGTATACTATCATATCATCTGTAAATAGTGATATTTTGTCTGCTTCCTTTCCTATTTGATTTCCTTTGACTTCGTTTTGTTGTCTAATTGCTCTGGCTAGGATATCTAGTACTATATAGGATAGGTAGGGAGTGGGCAGCCTTGTCTAGTCCTTGATCTTAGTGGGATTGCTTCAAGTTTCTTTCCATTTAGTTTGATGTTGGCTACTGGTTTGCTGTATATTGCTTTTCCTATGTTTATGTATGGACCTTGAATTCCTGATCTTTCCAAGACTTTCATCATGAAGGGATGTTGAATTTTGTCAAATGCTTTCTCAGCATCTAGTGAGATTATCATGTGTTTTTTTAAATTTGTTTTTATAGTGTATTACATTGATGGATTTCCGAATATTGAACCATTCCTGCATTCCTGGGATAAAGCCTACTTGATCATGATGGTTGATTGTTTTGATGTGTTCTTGGATTCGGTTTGCGAGAATTTTATTGAGTATTTTCGCATCAATATTCATAAGGGAGATTGGTCTGAAGTTCTCTTTCTTTGTTGGGTCTTTGTGAGGTTTAGGTATGAGTGTGACTGTAGCTTCATAGAATGAATTGGGTAGTGTTCCTTCCATTTCTATTTTGTGGAATAATTTGAAGAGAATTGGTATTAAGTCTTCCTTGAAGGTCTGATAGAATTCTGTACTAAAGCCATCTGATCCTGGGCTTTTTATGGTGGGGAGACTTTTAACGACTGCTGCTATTTCTTTAGGGATTATGAGACTGTTTATATGGTTTATTTGCTCCTGATTTAACTTTGGTAACTGATATCTGTCTAGAAAATTGTCCATTTCATCCAGATTTTCCAGTTTTGTTGAGTATAAGCTTTTGTAGTAGGATCTGATGATTTTTTTAATTTCCTCAGTTTTCAGTTCTAATTTTATTAATTTGGATACTGTCTCTGTGCACTCTAGTTAGTCTGGCTAAGGGTTTTTCTATCTTGTTGATTTTCTCAAAGAACTGGTTTTGTTGGTACTTTGTATAGTTCTTTTTGTTTCTATTTGGTTGATTTCAGCTCTGAGTTTGATTATTTCCTGCCCTCTACTCCTCTTGGGTGTGTTTGCTTCTTTTTGTTCTAGAGCTTTCAGATGTGTTGTCAAGTGGCTAGTGTATGCTCTCTTCAGTTTCTTTTTGTAGACACTTAGAGCTATGAGTTTTCCTCTTAGGACTGCTTTCATTGTGTCTCATAAGTTTTGGTATTAAGAGCCTTCATTTTCATTAAATTCTAAAAAGTCTTCAATTTCTTTCTTTATTTCTTCCTTGACCAAGTCAACATTGAGCAGAGCATTGTTCAGTTTCCATATGTATGTGGCCTTTCCATTGTTTTTTTTTTTTTTTTTTTTTTTATTGAAGACCAGCCTTAGTCCGTGGTGATCTGATAGGATGCAAGGGATTATTTCAATCTTTTTGTATCTGTTGAGACTTGTTTTGTGACAAATTGTATGGTCTATTTTGAAGAAGGTACCATGAGATGCTGAGAAAAAAGGTATATTCTTTTGTTTTAGGATGAAATATTCTATAGATATTCATTAAATCCATTTAGTTCATAACTTCTATTAATTCTACTGTGTCTCTGTTTAGTTTCTGTTTCCATGATCTGTCCATTGCTGAGAGTGGGGTGTTGAAATCCTCCATTATTATTGTGTAAGATGCAATGTGTGCTTTGAGCTTCAGTAAAGTTTCTTTTATGAATGTGGATGCCCTTACGATTGGAGCATAGATGTTCAGAATTGAGAGTTCATCTTGGTAGATTTTCCCTTTGGTGAGCATGAAGTCTCCTTTCTTATCTTTTTTGATAACTTTTGGTTGAAAGTTGATTTTATTCTCGATTAGAATAGCTACTCCAGCTTGTTTCTTGGGACCATTTGCTTGGAAAATTGTGTTACAGCCCTTTTCTCTGAGATAGTGGCTGTCTTTGCCACTGAGGTGTGTTTCTTGTATACAGCAAAATGCTGGGTCCTGTTTACATATCCAGTCTGTTAGTCTACATCTTTTTATTGGGGAATTGAGTCCATTGATATTAAGAGATATTAAGGAAAAGTTATTGTTTCTTCCTGTTATTAAATTATTAAAGGTGTAATTATGTTTGTGTGCTATCTTCTTTTGGATTTGTTGGAAGAGGATTACTTTCTTGCTCTTTCTAGGGTATAATTACCTTCCTTGTATTGGAGCTTTCCTGCTAATATTCTTTATAATGCTGGGTTTGTGGAAAGATATTGTGTAAATTTGGTTTTGTCATGAAATATCCTGGTCTCTCTATGGTAATTCAGAGTTTTCCTGGGTATAGTAGCCTAGGCTGGCATTTGTGTTCTCTTGGGGTCTGTATGATGTCAGTCCAAGATCTTCTGGCTTTTATAATCTCTGGCGAGAAGTCTGGTGTAATTCTTATAGGTCTGCCTTTGTATATTACTTGGCCTTTTTCCCTTACTGCTTTTAATATTCTTTCTTTGTTTTGTGTATTTGGTGTGTTGATTATTATTATCATTATTATTATTTGTTTTTTTCGAGACAGGGTTTCTCTGTGTAGCCCTGGCTGTCCTGGAACTCACTCTGTAGACCAGGCTAGCCTCAAATTCTTGAACTCAGAAATGCGCCTGCCTTTGCCTCCCAAGTGCTGGGATTAAAGGCATACACCACTGGTGTGTTGATTATTATGTGACAGAAGGTATTTCTTTTCTAGTCTAGTCTATTTGGCGTTCTGTAGGCTTCCTGTATGTTTATGAGCTTCTCGTTCTTTAGGTTAGGGAAGTTTTCTGCTATAATTTTGTTGAAGATATTTATTGGCCCTTTAAGTTGGGAATCTTCAGTCTCATCTATACCTATTATCCTTAGGTTTGGTCTTCTCATTGTGTCCCGGATTTTCTGGATGTTTTGGGTTAGGAACTTTTTACACTTTGCATTTTCTTTGACTATTGTGTCAATGTTTTCCATGGTATCTTCTGCACATGAGATTCACTCTTCTATTTCTTGTATTCTGTTGGTGATGCTTGCATCTACGACTCCTGATTTCTTTCCTAGGTTTTCTATCTCCAGGGTAGTCTCCCTTTATTATTTCTACTTCTATATTTAGATCCTGTATGGTTTTGTTTAATTCCTTCAGCTGTTTGGTTGTGTTTTCTTGCAATTCTTTAAGGAATTTTTGTGTTTCCTCTTTAAGGGCTTCTACCTGTTTGCCTGTGTTCTCCTGTATTTCTTTTCTCTCTCTCTCTCTCTCTCTCTCTCTCTCTCTCTCTCTCTCTCTCTCTCTCTTTTTTTTTTTTTTTTTGATTTTTTGAGACAGGGTTTCTCTGTGTAGTCCTGGCTGTCCTGGAACTCACTCTGTAGACCAGGCTGGCCTCGAACTCAGAAATCCGCCTGTCTCTGCCTCCCAAGTGCTGGGATTAAGGGCATGTGCCACCACCACCCGGGCTTCTCCTGTATTTCTTTAAGGGAGTTGTTTATGTCCTTCTTAAAGTCCTCTATCAGCATCCTCATGAAGTGATTTTAAATCTGAATCATGCTTTTCCCATGTGATAGGGTGTCCAGGGCATGCTATGGTAAGAGAACTGGGTTCTGGTTTTTTGTTTGTTTGTTTGTTTGTTTTTGGGTTTTTTTTTCAGTTTTTTTTTTTTTCCGAGACAGGGTTTCTCTGTGTAACCCTGGCTGTCCTGGAACTCACTCTGTAGACCAGGCTGTCCTCGAACTTAAAAATCTGCCTGCCTCTGCTTCCCAAGTGCTGGGATTACAGGCGTGCGCCACCACTGCCTGGCCGAGAACTGGGTTCTGATGATGCTAGGTAGCTTTGGTTACTGTTGCTTATATTCTTTCACTTGCCTTTTGCCATCTGGTTAACTCTAGTGCTACCTGCACTCACTGTCTCTGATTGGAGCCTGTCTTTCTAGTTATCTTGCTTGTGTCATAACTCCTCAGAGTCCAGATGTCTCTGTGATCCTGTGATCCTGTGATCCTGAACTCCCGGGTGGAAGAGCTCCTGGGACTCAGGCTTCCTCTGGGATCCTGAAATTCTGCTGCTCTGAGTGCAGTGGTTCCTCAGTTGTTCTGAGTGCAGTGGTTCTACCACTGTTCTAAGATGGTTCAGGATATGGTGTCTTCACAGGAGCAGATCTGCTAGGTGTCTACCCCAGCCAAAAGGACCAAGCAAAGTGTGGAAGGGGAGTGGTATTCCGGAGGGGCAGGTTTTGGGTGGGTTGCAGCTCTGGGGCTTAGGGCTGTGGGGGAGGGTTCTTACCTGCTGCTCTAAGAAGGTTCAGGATATGGTGTCTTCACAGGAGCAGACCTGCTAGGTGTCTGGCCCAGCCAAAAGGACCAAGGGACGGGCAGAAGGGGAGTGATTTTCTGGAGGGGCGGGGTTTGGGTGGGTGATGGGTCCAGAGTGCCCCAGGCTCCCAGTTGCAGTTCTGGGGCGTGGGGTTGTGGGGGGAGAGTTCTTACCCGCTGCTCTAGGATGGTTCAAGATATGGTGTTTCCATGGGAGCAGGAGATTCCATCTCTTGAGAAGCTCACACATAATACAGATTAACACTATCTTCCCAAAAGACCTCTCTCTGCTCCAACACCTGTGCTTAAATCCATATTAAAACCTTTTTACTAATAACTTGATTCAAGCAAATATAAAACAAGATTTATGAACATAGGACTTGGGTTAAGAAACGAAGGGATCACATATTTAAGCTGTCACCTGTTAGGTTTATCTTGGCTGGTGTGGTCAGAGCTACATTTCACAACTACATCTGCAAGTCATGGAAACTCTTTTTTTTTTTTTTTTTTTCCAGCCTGGAAATTTAGAGCCAAGTCAAAGAGAAGGGTGTTTAGATAGCCTTAAAATAAGAATAAGAAGGAGACACAAAGCCAGGCATGGTGAGACATGCATGTAACTTTAGTCTTTAGAATTTTAAGGCAGGGCTGGAAAGGTGGCTCAGTGGTCAAGAGCACTGACTGCACTTCCAGAGGTCCTGAGTTCAAATCCCAGCAACCACATGGTGACTCACAACCATCTGTAATGAGATCTGATGCCCTCTTCTGGTGTGTCTGAAGACAGCTACAATGTATTCATATATAATAAATAAATAAATCTTTAAAAAAAAAGAAGTTTAAGGGAGAAGGATCTTGAATTTGAGGCTAGCCTGTGCTATAAAGACTGTAGAAAAAATGAAGGAAAGATGAATGGAATAGAGAGATGGAAGCAGAGACGGAGGGAGAAGGGAAAGGAGATCCTGGGCCCTAATGTGCACTTGGCTGCTGGCACAGAGCACTGTGGACTTCTTCAGATGCACAAAGTTGTTACCCTTGAAAGAAGATGATGATTGGCCTAGAAGTTTGTTGGAGAAACATGACTATTCATGCTTTCTATCATGATGAGGATGGAAATTCTCTAATCAAGGTTTACAGGTAGGCTCCTACCTTTTAATTGCAGTCTCAAATTAAACCAATGGAGTGGTAAAGTAGTGTGAAGAGTGGAGAAGGGGCCTGGAGAAAAGTCACAACAGCTAGGAGCACTTGCTGTCCTTACACGTGCATGCAAGCAAAACATTCACATATGTAAAACAAATGAGTCAGAAGAAACAAATCTAAATATATTTTTAAATAAAAGAGAATTTTAAAATGTGGATAGTGCCGGGCGGTGGTGGCGCACGCCTTTAATCCCAGCACTTGGGAGGCAGAGGCAGGCGGATTTCTGAGTTCAAGGCCAGCCTGGTCTACAGAGTGAGTTCCAGGACAGCCAGGACTACACAGAGGAACCCTGTCTCGAGAAACAAAAAAAAAAATGTGGATAGATTGTGGAATATTTGATAGGATAAACCATAAGCCAGTGCTCTTGACGATGTACTCCTAGTGAATTTTTTTTTTTTTTCAGTTTTTCGAGACAGGGTTTCTCTGTGTAGCCCTGTCCGTCCTGGAACTCACTCTGTAGACCAGGCTGGCCTCGAACTCAGAAATCCGCCTGCCTCTGCCTCCCAAGTGCTGGGATTAAAGGCGTGTGCCACCACCACCCAGCCCTAGTGACATTTCATATTGATAATGAAGCAGGAAAACACCTGAACTGTCTGGCTCTGGAAGGAATGGGACTTGAAAGTCAAAGCGATGTAAGCATGGTTATTATTTTTCTTGCATTTATTTATTTATTTATTTATTTATTTGTTTGTTTGTTTGTATGTGTGTGTGTGTGTGTGTGTGTGTAGGTCACAGGACAACTTGCAGCTTTCAGGGTTTGGTTCTCTCCTTATACCATGTCAGTACCCAGGATGAAGCATGAGTCACCAGGCTTGGTGGCAAGATGTCGAGGTCCAGCCTTGACACAGGATCAGAGTTCTCAACTGGAAGCAGGGATATCTGGAAGGCACATAATAAATAAACACACACACACAACTTTTTTGATGCTGGGGACGGCATATCATGACAGGAACTGCCTGCAGCAGCAAGACATTTACCAGCTCAGTCTTCTCAGCTCCCAGTTCGTTGTTTTGTTTTTTAAGAAGCCTCTCACTCTGTGGCCCAGGCTGTTCTAAAACTAACTTTATAGCACCAATATTAGCTTTAAACCCACAACAATCCTGCCTCAGCCTACTCAGTGCTTGGATTACAGGTGTAAGATACCATTTGCTCTTTTAAACAATATTTTGAGATATAACTTTAGAAGCCATCAAAATTATATATATGGTTGTTGCAAAGACTTTTTAATCTAGTTGTTTGTTTTTGTTTGAGAAGCAGCTACCCCCCACACTTGGATATGCCCTTTTCCTAATTGATTCTTTTTCTTTTAACTTTCATTCTTAAGATATTTTAAAATCTCGTCGCTGGGCGGTGGTGGCACACGCCTTTAATCCCAGCACTTGGGAGGCAGAGACAGGAGGATTTCTGAGTTCGAGGCCAGCCTGGTCTATAGAGTGAGTTCCAGGACAGCCAGGGCTACACAGAGAAATCCTGTCTCGAAAAAACAAAAAAAACCAAAACAAACAAACAAAAAAAGATATTCTAAAGAGACGCATGATGTCATCTTTTTAGGTTCGAGGATAACTCCATGGTTAAGAGCACTTACTGCTCTTGTCGAGGACCTCGGTTCAGCACCTACATGGTAGCTCATAACCGCCTCTAACTCCAGTTCCAAGATATCTGGCATATCTTCAGACTTCTTTGGGCTCCTGCACTCAGGTGGGATACATCCATATGTATACTCAGACACATGCATACACCCAAAATAAGTTTAAAAACTTGAAATTAAAAATATAAAATTGTACATACTACACTCTGATCATGATTTCCTGTCCCTCATCTTCCTCCGTCTCTCCTCCTCTCTGCCTTTTCAATCATTTCTGTCTTAAAACAAACAGGCAAATAAAACAAACAAACACGAACAAAACAAAGTGAACAGAGAAATGAAAAGCTTGAGAAATGCACACACAGACACGGTGTGTAGACACAATGCAAAGACAGAAACACACACAAGACCATAAAAACACAAAATTAGAGACCATAGTATATAAGCAAAAGACCAGTAGAATAAAAAATACCCAAGCAGAGTAATATGAGACAAAAAAAAATCTTCAAAAATACCTTTGGGTTCATCTTTTTTTTTAAGATTTATTTATTATTTATTATATGTAAGTACACTGTCGCTGTCTTCAGACACCCATATGAGGGCATCAGATCTCATTGCAGATGGTTGTGAGCCACCATGTGGTTGCTGGGATTTGAACTCATGACCTCTAGAAGAGCAGTCAGTGCTCTTAACCACCGAGCCATCTCACCATCCCCCTTTGGGTTTATCTTATGTTGGCCATCTACTGCCCAGCATCGAGCCTGCCCTTATGTGTGATTTGTTTCCCCCGAGAACGATTTCCTAGAAGGAACTAATTTTTCCTGTGAATGGATATCAGTTGGAGATTCCTTTCTTGGTCAGGGACCCCATCTGATTTGGACCTGTGCCGGCCCTATGCATGCTTCCACAGTCTCTGTGAGTTCATTTGTGTTCCAGGCATGTTGTATCTGGAAGACACTGTTCCCTTGATATTATCTATCTCTTCTGGGCCTTAACAATCTTTCTAACTCTTCTTCCATACAGTTCCTAGAGCTGTGAGGGGAGAGGTTTGATAAAGACATGTCACTTAGGACTGAGTGCTCCAAGGTCTCTCTCTCTCTCTCTCTCTCTCTCTCTCTCCCCACACACACACTGGATTTTGAGACATGCACCCTCTTCTTTGGTTATCATACTATTCCAATAGACCCAATAGCTGGAAGAAGAAACCAGGAGAGGGCCGCCAGAGGAGTAACTTGCCTCTAGGAGATTTACAGTTTGTCAGATGATTATGCAAGAAAGACTTGGAGCTAAGACAATTGGGGGGGGGTGGTGGACATCTTGGCAAGACTGTTTAGGGATGCAGATCTCTCACCTTCTGTTTAGACCTTATTCTCCTTAGCACCCTGAAGATAGACTCAGGAGGTCATTGTCTCCCTTCCAATGTACCCACATTGAATAATTTCCCCCTTTATTGCTTTTTACTATTAATTTGGCTCTTTTAATTAAGGCTTATCCTGAACGTGGCCTATTGGGGACTAGTCTGTGACCCCGAGCCCTGTAAAAAGATTGTAGTGTGATCCCTGAGCTATGCTGGATAAGATTATAGCTGATAAGTCAAAGCTAAAGTCACAAGGGATGCATAAGACAATTAAGACATTTTTGTACAGTAAGCTAAGTTTACAGAGTTATTTGTGAGAATCCCAGAAAATTTCGGGTTTAAATATGGGAACGAGGTAAGGACCACGCTCAGGGCAAAGTATGGCTTGTTGAGATTTTCTCTTTCCCATTTAAAAATATCGCTACATAAAAGGAATTTTGCCTCTTCACAACAAATCAGCTGGAGAAGCTTCAGCAGAAGTCTGGAGGGAGGATGTCCTTTCCCAAGTCTTCTTAATGTTCTATCTGGACTCATCTCCACATGGGGTGTTCCCCGCTGCTGCTGGCCTGTGATGTAAGTTAGTACTCGCTGGCCAGAGCTTTACACCAAGTCCCAGGGAGTCAACTCCAAAGGTCATTTGTAGCCAGCTTGTGAAAAGAGCAAATAAAACATGGTTGGCCCATGATCTCTACATAAACAACCTTGGGAAGAGCGCCTGCCTCCTCTGCATGTTTCAAATT
>NW_021604599.1:2408647-2423369 GCF_004785775.1 Grammomys surdaster | reverse complement strand
CATTCTTACAAACCAGACACTTGCCCCCATCACCTTATCCTCAGAGAAGGGGAAGCCCCCCATTGGGACCAAACCTCCCTGGCACATCAAGTAGCAGTATGGCTGAACACATCCTCTCCCACTGAGGCCAGACAAGGCAGTCCAGATAGGGAAAGGGGATCCAAAGGCAGGCAACAGAGTTAGAGGCAGCCCCTGCTCCAATTGTTAGGGGACCCACACGAAGACCAAGATCCACATACAATACAACTTTGTAGTGGTCCTAGGTCCAGCCTATGCATGCTTGTTGGTTGGTGGTTTAGTCTCTGAAGCCCCATGGGCCCATGTTAGTTTACTCTGTAGGTCTTCTGTGGTGTCCTTGACCCTGCTGGCTCCCTCAATCCTTTCCCAGACTCTTCCACAAGTCTCCCAAGTTCTACCTGATGTTTGGCTGTGGGTTTCTGCTTCTGTTTCTATTAGCTGCTGGATGGAGCCTCTCAGAAGACAGTTATGCTAGACTCCTGTCTACAAGCATAACAGAGTATCATTAATAGTTCCTGGTGTTGGCTTTCTCCGCTTGCGTGGGTCTCAAGTTGGGTCAGTCATTGGTTAGCCATTCCCTCAATCTCTGCTCTATATTTATCCCCTGCACAGATTGTAGGCAGGACAAATTTTTGGTGGAAGGTTTATGGGGTGGGTTGATGTCCCCTTTCCTCCACTGGAAGTCCTGCCTGGCTACAGCAGGTAGTCACTTCCGTTTCCATATATCCAGCTATTAGGAGTCTCAACTAAGGTCACCCCCATAGATTCCTGGGAGCCTCCTCATCTCAGATCTCTGGCTAGTCACAGAGATGCCCTCCCCAGTGATTTCCATTCTCTCTTCTAGGGCTTTTCCACCTCCTCTCCCCACACCTGATCCCCATTCCTGTTCTCCTTACCCCATCTCCTACCCGATTCCCTCCCTCCATCTACCTCCAGTGTTTATTTCCCCTTCTGAGTGAGATTCAAGCATCATCCCTGTCTTATTAGGGTTTTACTGCTGTGAACAGACACTATGACCAAGGCAATTCTTTTTTTTTTTTTTTTTGGTTTTTCGAGACAGGGTTTCTATGTGTAGTCCTGGCTGTCCTGGAACTTACTCTGTAGACCAGGCTGGCCTCGAACTCAGAAATCAGCCTGCCTCTGCCTCCCAAGTGGTGGGATTAAAGGCGTGCACCACCACTGCCCGGCGACCAAGGCAATTCTTATAAAAAACATTTAATTGGGTTGGCTTACAAGTTTAGAGGTTCAATCCATTATCATCAAATCAGGAGCATGGCAGTGTCCAGGCAGGCATAGTGCAGCAGGAGCAGGAGTTCTAGATCTTCATCTGAAGTCTACTAGCAGAATACTGGCTTCCAGGCAGCTAGAATGAGGGTCTTAAAGCCCACACTCACAGTGACACACCTACTTCAACAGGGGCACACTTTCTAATAGTGACACTTCTGGGTCAAGCATATACAAACCATCACAATGTCTGTTTTAAACAGCTGAATGATATTGTATTGTATAAATCTACCACATTTTCTTTATCCACACACCTACAGATACTTGATTTTTGACAAAGAAGCCAAAACCATACAAAGAAAAAAGAAAGTGTCTTCAAAAAATGGCGCTGGTCTAACTGGACATTTGCATGTAGAAGAACGCAAATAGATCCATGTTTCTCACCCTGCACAAAACTCAAGTCCAAGTGGATCAGAAACATCAACATGAAGCTGGATACAATAAATCTAGTAGAAGAAAAAGTGGGGAATAGCCTTGACTACATTGGCACAGGAGACAGCTTCCTGAAGAGAACACCAATAGTTCAGGCACTAAGATCACCAATTAATAAATGGGACCTCATGAAACTGAATGGCTTCTGTAAGGCAAAGGACACCATCAATAGGACAAAATGGTGGCGCACGCCTTTAATCCCAGCACTTGGGAGGCAGAGGCAGGTGGATTTCTGAGTTCGAGAGTTCGAGGCTAGCCTGGTCTACAGAGTGAGTTCCAGGACAGCCAGGGCTACACAGAGAAACCCTGTCTCGAAAAAAAAAATATTAGACACCAACAAACCAAACAACACACTTTAAACAAATGGATACAGAGCTAAACAGAGTTATCTTCTAAGGAATCTATAACGGCTGGGAAGCACTTAAAGAAATCTTCAAAGTCCTTAGTCATCAGGGAAATTCAAATCAAAATAACCTCAGATTCTATCTTATATCTCTCAGAATGGCTAAGGTCACAGGCTGGTGAGGATACAGAGTGAGGGGAGCACTCCTCCATTGCTGATGGGAGGGCAAACTTGTATAACTCTCTGGAAGTCATTTGGTGGTCTCTCAGAATATTTGGGATATTTCTACCCCAAGACCCAGCTATACCACTCCTGGGCATATACTCAAAAGATTCTCCACCATAGCACAGGAACACTTGCTCAGGTATATTTATAGTAGTTTTAGTCACAGTAGCCAGAAACTGGAATCAACCCAGATGTCCACCAATGGAAGAAAGGATGAAGAAAATGTAGTAGGTATGAAGGATTTGTTTTGGATTTCTTTTGTAGGCCAAGAACATAAATATCAAAGTTCTGTACACAGATGTGCTTCCTTTGGACTGAGAAGTCTATGTTTGAGTACATTGAAACTATTCAAGTGTGGCTGGTCAGCTGCTTTGGGTCTCTTTATTCTGTGCAGGGAGAAATCATGGGTAGAGTAATCATGGGTAGAGAAACCAGAAGTCCTTCATGGCTGGAAACCCAGCTTCTTTAGTGCTCAAGGTCCAAGACTAGTGGATCCAGAAGCTTACAGTGTCAAGCCTTGGGAGCTAGGGGTCTCCACCACTCAATGTTGCAGATGTGTGCTAATCCACTCAGCTTCCAGCTGGCTCACAAGCCAGGCAGAGAGGATGTGGCTCGGCAGATGCACAGGACACAGCAATTCTTAGAAGGACTATTTGCACCAATCGCTGCAGAGTTCCTCACGCCAAAGAGAAATGATTCTTAGTTTATCAGACCAAGTACTTTCCTTTAGTCTGGGTGGGGGGCAGGGAGGAGAGCGACAACAAGGTCACCGATGTCCCGGAGTCTTGTGATGCAAAAAAATAAAAGAAAACAACCCAAACAAACAACAAAAATGTAAAGCAAGCTGTTTTTTTAGGCAGTGAGAGTATTTATTAGAAGATATTCGTCAGCAGTAATCCGCTGTGATTATTGTGTTGCTTCCTCAAGATGTCTATGGAGTGTTCTAAATAGTGAGTCCAGGTATGAAGACAGTCTTGCTGATGGCTTGGCTGACGATCCTCCATTCAAGATAGATGGGGCACCAGAGACTCAAATGACTCTCAACCAAAGAGTTAAACTACTCAGTGTTAGATTTTCTCACGCAGCTTAGACAGAACGCCAGACCAAATGGTTCCTCAAGGTGTGTGTGTGGGGGGGTTATTCAGGGTGGAGGGAAGAGCGAGAGGAGAGAGAGAGAGAGCAGAGAGAGAGAGAGAGGTAGAGGAGTAGAGGTGGGCCATGGCTAGGTGGAGAGAGGGGGAAGGGAAGTGGGGAGGTGAGAGGGGGCAGAGAACCTGCAGGCGAGGGATCGAGGGAGCAAGAGAGAGAGAGGAAGCAAGCAACCCCTTCTATAGTGGGCAGGCCTACCTGGCTGTTGCCAGGTAACTGTGGAGGTGGAGTTTAGACAGAATACTAACACTCAGGCTCTTATCTTAGTTTGTTTAAAGCAAAAGGAAAACATTAAGACAAGTGTACAGAAAGCCAGGCATGGTGTACTTTGTAGACATCTTTGCCTCTGAGGAGTTTTGTTATGTGTTTGCTTTTGACACAGCCCAGGCTAAACTTGAGCTGCCGACTCTTGCATCAGCCCTACAGCATTGGAGTTACAGGCATGCACTTTCACATCTGGCTTAGGGGATATTAAAACAAATACTACTTCTGCTTTAAAAAAAAAGCCACTATGTTGTGTTTATAAAAAGATAAAGAGATAAAGAGTATGTTCTGTGGGCTTGTGGAGAGGTATGGGGGAAGGGGATGTCTCAGCAGGCCCATGCCGCCAAGGCATCTCTTCCCCCTGAGGGACCAGTCACAACACCCGTATAGCATAGAATAAAGTTTATTCAGGGCATGGGGAGGGGAACCAGGAGGGTAGTAGAGGTAGAGGAGAGAGAGAGAGAGAGAGAGAGAGAGAGAGAGAGAGAGAGAGAGAGAGAAAGAAGAAGAAGAAGAAGAAGAAGAAGAAGAAGAAGAAGAAGAAGAAGAAGAAGAAGAAGAAGAGGAGGAGTAGAGGCTGGCCATGACCACTTGGAGAGAGGGGAAAGGGAGGGAAGTGGGGAGGGGCTAGGAGACAGAGAAGCTAGAGGCAAGAGATTAGAGAGCAAGGGAACAAGAGAGTGAGGAGGGGGCAGGCAACCCCTTTTATAGTGGGCAGGCCTACCTGGCTGTTCCAGGTAACTATGGAGATGGAGTTTAGACAGAATACTAACACACTAGCCATGCAAATTTCCAAAGGAGGGAAGAAACCAATAGACCTATCTATGGTTCATATGAGCCACAGTACGAAAACCCCAAGGGTTCAGTAGTGGCATGTATACCTTGGTGGTAACCAACTTTTCTCTAATTAGACTTAAGACCTGTTCAAAAAGAGGGAAATTATGTTTGGTTTTGCAAACCTAACCAAATACCAAGGGCTAATGAAGTCATGGATCTTGGAGAAGAGCCTATAACAATCACTTAACCAAACCAGCAAACCCCCTAACTATATTCTAACTATTTACTCTTGCACTTCCAGGTGCAAGTGTAGTGTCCATCCTTCAAGGAAACTTCTCTCTACAGCAGATGGAGAGCATTACAGAGAGCTATAACCACTCAAAGTGCACTTGTGGGGCCCAGCCCTTAGTGAGGCATCTACAACACAGTTCCTGCACCTAGGACTCAGGGATCCTTGTGGAGGAGGAGGTGGAAAGAGTGTAAGAGCCAGAGAAACAGGGAGTTTGCTATGAGATTGTGTCTTCTAGAAATGCCAGAGATGTTACCCATAAAACCTCACCAACATGGCTACTTAAACATGACCCAAACAAAGAGGACACCTACAGACATGTTAATGTGGAAGGGGAAAAGCTCATGAGGCCGGAACCTTAGACAAAGAGTTACAGGCAGCTAAGAACACTTAGAATGGGAGAAATCGTCTTCCCCAAGGAGGAGCACACCAGTTGGTTATCCAATACTAAATGGTCAGCCCACACCATAGATACAAGTATATGGACTGAGCATGTTGTATTTATATATTTGGAAATGTATACTGTGTGCTTATGTATATATGCATGTATGGGACAACAAAGAAGAAAAAGACCATGGATTTGAAAGATAGCAGTGCCAGGGGTTATATAGGAGGAGTTGGAGGGAGGAAAGAGAAGGTGGGAAATTATAGAATTATAATCTCAAAATATACACAAATTTAAAAATGACTGCTAGCCTGGCACTGTGATCTATAACTGTAAGGCAGCATTTTGGAGGCTGTGGCACTAAGACAGGAGAATCATGAGTTCAATATGAGCCACAGCCATTCCGGGCTATGTAGCAACACACTGTCTAAAAATGGGACAGGCTCTATTTATACGTCTTTCCACCAGACTGAATACTTGCTACCCAGCCCCACACTCTCTGGACTTCATGTGTTTTGTTAGGCGATGCCTAGATGTTTTTTCATCTGCCCTACTATTCTACTATCCTATTCTACTATCTTTCACAATTCTACTATCCTCTAATGCACATATAATATTGTCTTTCTGGAAAATATATCTGGTTTTTCTTGGGGGAGAAAAGAGGAGGGTCTCACTACATCCCACGCTGGTGTTAAACTTATGATCTTCCTGCCTTCCTGCTTTACCTTCAGATCAGCTGGAACTAAGTATAGAAATGTATCGCATTATATCACACACACACACACACACACACACACACACACACACGTACATACACACGTACATACAGGCACGCATACGAGTGTGCCTGTTCATTCCTGGGCCTCATGCATGCCAGGTCTGGAGCTGGTTTTTGTTTCTGAGGCAGAGTGGATCACACTTAATGCCTGGATCGCAGTGTACTTAGGAAATAGTTGTTGAGGGGCTGGAGAGATGGCTCAGCAGGTTTGAGCACTTGCTGCTCTTGCAGTGGACCTGGATTTGGTTCCCAGCACCCACATGCTTGCCAATAGCCATTTATAACTCTAGCTCCATGAGGTCCAACACCCACTGCTGGCTGTTGCGAGCACCAGGCATGCAGATAGTTCACATACACACATATGTACAACAATATAAATAAATATAAAAGGAAATTAAAGAAATTGTTGTTGAAAACATGAAGGAGAATAGAGAAATGAGATTAAGAATCCATGATCCTTTCTCCACAGTGAAGTTTTAATTACCTCTTGCTTATTTTGCCTCAGTAGACGATATGCTTATGTGTATGTATATACGTGAGTATGCGTTTACATAAGGGCACTTCTAGGCGTATCCATTTGGGTCCTATTGGATCCCCAAAGACCTTATTTGTTCTTTGAAGAAGTGCTCAGAACATTGAGTTCTGGACACAAATAAACGTGAGGAAAGTTTCATGACTCTCTTCATCTCTCTCGTAATTCAGTAATTGCACTTTCAAGTAATTTCCCTCAATTGAAGTTCCAGCGGAAGCATTCCAGATGACCTAAGGGTCTCAAGTTTGTGGGCTCTGTGGAGCGACTTGAGCAGGGAGTTCGGGCAGATTCAGAGCATCCTGCCGGAATGCTGCCATCTAGTGTTTGCTTTCACAAATCGCACATGCTCAGCAAGGACCATTGTTTTTTTTTTTTGTTTTTTGTTTTTTTTGTTTTTTTTTTTTTTTGGTTTTTCGAGACAGGGTTTCAATATGTAGCCCTGGCTGTCCTGGAACTCACTCTGTAGACCAGGCTAGCCTCGAACTCTCGAACTCAGAAATCCGCCTGCCTCTGCCTCCCAAATTCTGGGATTAAAGGCGTGCGCCACCACTGCCCGGCATCAAGGACCGTTTTAATACCATTTTGTGTTTTGGACATTGAAGTGAGATGGGAACCCGAGTTTACAGCACTGTAGAAACCACCTATCTCTCATCAAAATCCTTTGTGAGCTGCAGATTAGAGGTAGAGTGCTTGCCAGCATGCATGAGGCTCAGGATATAACGCTCTGCACCTATCCTTCCTCCCCCAAATAAAACATTAATCCGAGGACTGGGGATTTTGTTCAGTGGTAGACCACTCACCAAACATGTGCAAGAACCTGGGATGCCCCGCCCCTCAAATACAACAGGCCTTTAGATTGCAGTGTAGTCTGTAATCTTGAGATACATCTCTTTGATTTCTTCTACTGAAGCCATGTCCCGTTTTGTTAGTCACCTACTGCACAGTGGGTACTAGGCATTTATTTCTGTGCTATTGTTATTAGTGAATGATGCACGTGAGCACAGGACAGGCATTGATCATTTTCCATGCGGACGCCTTTAATCCCAGCACTCGGGAGGCAGAGGCAGGCGGATTTCTGAGTTCCAGGCCAGCCTGGTCTACAGAGTGAGTTCCAGGACAGCCAGGGCTACACAGGGAAACCCTGTCTCAAAAAACAAAAACAAAAACAAACGAGATCCAACAAACACCAACAGCCACCTTTAAGCCTTCTCATTTATCTAAAAGTAGAAACGTCCACGGAGTGAGGATTGCTGTAAATTCCTCTTAGTGGCTTCTACTCCCAGGAGGAAGACAAGAGAGAGCAAACTCACTATAGCCCCTCTGTAGGGACTTCGTGATTTCTGAAAGGACCACATTTGCATAAGAACATTATTTCAAACTTTTTAGACATGCCTTTGCTTTCCTTAAGAAATTAATTTGTTACCATGAATGGAGACACATGCCTTTAGTCTTAGCACTCAGGAAGCAAAGGCAGGCAAATCTTTGAGTTTGAAGCCAACCTAGTCTACGAAGCTAGTTCCAGGATAGCCAGGGGTGCACAGAGAAATCTTGTCTCAAAAAACCAAGAAAGGAACAGAAAAAAAAATCATTGAACAAAATTGCTAGTTTATTTCATATAAATATTTGTACTCTGCAATTCATAGAAATAGAGCCAAAAAGATTTCCAACCAAATTAATTCATTTTTCCCCCTCCTCTTTTGCTTTGTGGGAATCTGTAAAAGAACAGATGTGCACCTATAAAGAATAAATAAGTGATTCCAGGGAAAAGAGGGCTGATGAATTGACAGTCATAAGCATTATTCTAAATTTCTGACATTCTTCATCTCTTCCCACTTTAAAAATATCCATGTCTATTCAAAGTAGTCAAATTGTGTTTTTATAAAGCTGCCTAACCTTTCAATGGAAATCACCTAGAGCTTCAAGGGTAAGTAAGAGCTGGAAGGTCTTTGCTACAAATCTCATTCAATCCCTCTGAGTCATCTGAATGAATGGCATGAGGCTTGGCTTGCCAACATTTGAAAAGTTGCATCTGTGTTCTGCAAGAGTGGTATCAACTGTAATAAACTGTTTTGCATTTGCCTTTGACTGAGAATGGTGTTACTATATACCCTCCTAATATAAAACGCTTCTATAATACATTTGGGAATATAATGTATATACGGACACATGTAAATAATAGTTGTATAGAAACACAAATAATTTTATATTGCTGTTTTATTTGTTTGTTTGTCTTTGGCTTTTTTTTTTTTTTTTTGAGTCAAGGTTTCTCTGTGTAGCCCTGGCTGGAAGAAGGACAGACTAGCTTCCAACTCAGAGATCCACCTGCCTCTCCCTCCCAAGTGCTGGGATAAAAACATGCCCGACTATTGCTTTTTTTTTTTTTAAATATAGGCCTCATAGGAAAAATATTCATTTTCAGTTTCATGTCAGGATGTTAGAGAAGGGGTGATTTAATTAGTTTTTGAGAAATTCAGCTTTACGTTTATGTGATAGAGGAGTTGGGATAGAAATTATTGTCACAATAATTACACTGATGTTATCTAACGGATGGGAACTCACTGTTGTATTAGCTTATCAGAAATATTTTATTTTTGGGCTTATTGTTTAATTTATATTACAACTTTAAATAATTTGAAGGTCATACATTTTTATATAAGTTATTTAATAATTCTTTCTCATGTTAAAGAGCCTGTAAATTATTTATCGCTAAATGACAATAAAGATCCAGGAAATACATTTACCTCTTTAAACAAAATCTCCATTAAACCGATTTTTCAGTTAGAAGAGGGGAACTTCTAACTGAAGCCTGGACACTGAACCATTTACTTACACTTTCTCTAAACAAAGATAGAAAAAAAAGATTTTAAAAAAGGACCAAACTTCCCCCATCATATAAAACTTTACTGTGACCTTCTAGAGGCATTTTATACAGAGATGTCTCTAGAATTTTGATTTCATGAAACAAATCAATGATCACTCTTGCTTGTTGCTAGAAACTGTATTCTTACAATTTGAATAAAATTTCTTTCCAAAAGAAGGCGAGAAGTAATTATCAGGCAGAGGAAATGTTACATTGTAAAGTCCAAAGCAGGTCTCCGAAGTCCTTTTTCTACCTCACACTGTGATGACTGAACTCTGGAAGGTGACAGGCACGATAAAGTGATGACTCTAAGACCTTGGCTTCAGGCTTTCCTTTCCAATGTTGGCTCTTTTGGTTTCTTGTATTTTTGGCAGTGAGTCTGTAAGCCCCCCCTGAGAGGGGAGACCCCCCCCACTTATCCCACAAAAGATTACATCCACTCAAAGACCACGAGACACCGATTCTTGTTGCAATTAGCAAGAGGTATATTTCAAATTCAGCGCTGGGTCAAGACTTGTGTCCCGTACACGGACAGAGGAGTGTCGACCCCCAGGCTCAGGAGGAAGGGGTATTTAAAGGAGAAAACCACAAACCAGGGGGGTGAAAGTGGAAGCCAAAAAAAAGGGAACAATAACTCATATTACAACAATAGCTGGTAAGTTTCAACCTATTATTCAGCCAGGGTGGGGAGTGAGTAACATCCTGTATACATTCTTTTCAGGAATGTGACCCTTAGCCTAGTCATTTACCTCGTGGTCAGTCACTTCCCAGAGTGGCTTGGCCCAACCTGTATTACTAGTTCTGCCATTTTTTTGTCAGAACGACCTGGCTGACTTGCCCCCTGGCTAATTCTTTAGGGTGGCCAGCTAGTTCCTGGAACCTAGGCCTGTGAACCTGCCAACCTTAATTCAGATGGGGAGGGGGGTCTCTATGAATTTTTATCCTTTCAAGTCTTGTCTTGTTGTTGAGCCATCTCTCCAGCCCTTTATGTTTCTTAGTTAGCACAGAGTCGTGAGTTTCATTACTGCATTTCCCGCTGATCCTAGTCCATCCTTTCACTCCCTTGTCCTTAGCCCCCACCTGCACCACTCCTTCCCCTGTAGTCTCCCCTCCCCCTCCTTCCCTGTGGTCTCCCCTCCCCCTCCTTCCCTGTAGTCTCCCCTCCCCCTCCTTCCCCTGTAGTAGTCTCTCTGCTTTCATGTCACATGTGTTCTATTAACCGAGTTTTCATCCCTACCGGCGTCCTCAAAGCCTAATTTCCCCTCCTTCTGTCTCCTTTCGAGTTTCACACTATATACCCCCCCCCACATATACACACACATATAAAAATTAAAATCTAAGATCTGTATTTGAAAAAGAACATGTGTCATTTACCTTTCTGAGTCTGGGCTACCTTACTCAATATAATAATTTCCGGATTCATTCATTTTCTTGCAAATTTCATAATTTCGATTTAGGTTTGGCTGGATAAAATTCCATTGTTTCATTTTAAGATGAGACGGAGTCTCAAGGTAATTTTAACTTGTATTCGACGAATGGCTACAGCCATCAAGCATTTTAAAAATTACTTCCTGGCCATTTGTGGTTTTTTTTTGTTTTGTTTTGTTTTGTTTTTTGGTTTTTGGTTTTTTGAGACAGGGTTTCTCTGTATAGCCCCGGCTGTCCTGGAACTCACTCTGTAGACCAGGCTGGCCTCGAACTCAGAAATCCGCCTGCCTCTGCCTCCCAAGTGCTGGGATTAAAGGCATGCGCCACCAACGCCCGGCTGCCATTTGTGTTTCTTCTTTTGAGAACCATGTGTTTCATTCAGTTGTCTATTTATTGAATAATAGCTTTGCTTTTCTAGGGGTTATGGGTCAAAAAGACTTTATCTAGATATTAACTTCTTGTCTAAAGTAATAATTAGAATTCTTCTCCCTTCCCTGCCTTCTTTCTTTCAGAGGTCTTCTCTATAGGTAGCCCTGGTTGGCCAGGAACTCCCTATGTAGACCAGGAAAATCTTGAACTAACCGAGATCTGCCTGCTTCTGCTTCCTGAGCGCTAGGATTAAAGATGTGCACCACCACACCAGTCTTAGAGGTTGTCTTCACTTGCTCTGTGAAAGCCTTTTAAAGGACTCTCAAGTGTCAACTCTTGGGGTTATTTCCTATGTTATTGGAATCCTTTTCAGAAAAGTTTTAAGAAAACCAAAATAGCCATTCCTACATCTTTTTTATTTATTTATGAGTTTTTTTAAAAAAATTATTTATTATGTATATAATATTCTCCCTGCATGTGTGCCTGCCTGCCAGAAGAGGGCACCAGATCTCATTATAGATGATTGTGAGCCATCATGTGGTTGGTGGGAATTGAACTCAGGATCTCTGGAAGAACAGCCAGTTAGTTCTCTTAACCTCTGAGCTGTCTCTCCAGCCCCATTCCTACATCTTAAAGTGGTTTTATTTTTAACAGTCTCTGTGTTCTAGGCTGCTCTTTAGAGTCTTTATTTTGTGTGTGGATGTTCTGCCTGCATGTTACATCCATGTACCATGTGCATGCAGTTCCTGTGAAGGCCAGAAGGCAGCAACGGATCCCAGGGACCAGAATTACAGGTGGTTGCTAGCTGCCATGTGGACGTGGGGAATAGAACCTGGGTCCCTGGAAGAGCAGCCAGTGCTCTTAAGCTCAGAGTCACCGCTCCAGCCCTAGCTTCTGGTGCTTCCCCCCCCCCCCCCCACTTTTCCCTCTGCTTTCGGCTTTGGAGATAGGGTCTCATTTTATAGAAATGAAGAACCCAGTCCCTTACTCTTTGCAGAGTTGTTGTGAAGACTAAAGAAGAAAAAAATTCTGGAGGCTTAGCACTGGGATGGGTGTTGGACTGTAAGACCCAAAACCAGGGGACGCGCTCCCACAGAAATGGACATGGACAGGACTCACTGCAATCACATGAGGTTCAGTTTAATGAAACTAGTGCACTAGGACTCTCCCACATACAGGCAAGGGAGTGCCGAACAAGAGCTGGGTACAGTATTTATGGGTACAGCACAGTTCACGAGGGCAAACCACAAAGTCTAACCTTTCCGGGCTCGGTCTCTAGGTGACTAAGATTATGACAAGGAGTGTCCTCCGTTTGCCCAGGTTTATTACCTTAAGGGCCCAGCTTCCTGATTCCTGGAATGTGTCCATGTGCTCTGGGCCCTCCTTACCCACAGGTGGGTTCCCTCCCCTGTGGTCTGAGGAATGTTAATCAGCCTCTCTCTTCCTCCTCTGAATGTTAATCCAGCAAGTGTCCTCAGACTAAGGAATGTGCCCCTCCTGGGATGTGTCCTGGGACAGTGGGATTCTTGAGACCTGAAAATCCTACATTTAGAGCCAGAAGTCTTACATGGGTACAAAGAAGGTTCCACAGGAGGGTTTTCAGATTTGGGAAGACCCCCTCTGTTCTCATGTGCTTGTCCCAAGGAGTGTCACTGTTAGAAGGTGTAGCCCTGTTGGAGTAGGTGTGTCACTGTGGGTGTGGGCTTTAAGACCCTCATCCTAGCTATCTGAAAGTTAGTATTCTGTTGGCAGCCTGCAGATGAAGATGTGGAACTCTCAGCTCCTCCTGCACCATGCTGCCTAGACACTGCCATGCTCCCACCTTGATGATAATGGACTGAACCTCTGAACCTGTAAGTAAGCCCCAATTCAAATTGTCCTTGGTCATGGTGTCTGTTCACAGCAGTAAAACCCAACTAAGACAACTGACCTTTCAGCTAATCCTCACAACGCCTGCACTCCCAGTTCATACCTGCACCCCCAGTTCATACCTGCACTCCAGTTCACACCAACACCCCTAGTTCACACCAATAACTGGAGTGTCACAGTAATGTCAGACCCCAACAGATCACATTACTGAGTTGAAAGGAGCCAGGAGCCGGGCTGTGGTGGTGCACACCTTTAATCCCAGCACTTGGGAGGAAGAGGCAGGCAGATTTCCAAGTTCGAGGCCAGCCTGGTCTACAGAGTGAGTTCCAGGACAGCCAGAACTACACAGATAAACCCTGTCTCGAAAAACAAACAAAAAGAAAGAAAGAAAGAAAGAAAGAAAGAAAGAAAGAAAGAAAGAAAGAAAGGAGCCAGGAGTTTGGAGCACATGGTCACAGCCTCACAGCACCCTTAGTGCTCTTCCTATCCTCTTCAGAGTCCTAAGAGGTACTGTCCCTTTAAGGTCTCTGTTTTCCCTACTGAGTGTTTTTTCCTGGGTACAGAGGAAGGTGTAGCACTCCAGCATCCCCCTGCAATGTACTTAAGCACACTGCCATGCTCTCCCCTTGACCAGGCCATGCTTCTGTTGACAGTAGTGGCAGAGGACTGCAGCTCGTTACCCTTGGGCCATTTCATTTCCAGGTACTGGAGGCTGAAGACCTCAGTTCACAGCAGTGAATTCTGCTTGTCTGTAGTTGTCAGGCAGCTTTGGTGTTGACTGCTGTCCCCATAGCTCTGCTTGACCAGGCTATGACAGTGGATTAGTGACCACTCTGTTAATTTAGGTCTGTCTGTGACCCACTCTGGTTGCTGCTATCAAAACTCCATCAGGGCCAGGTGGTGGTGATGCACTCTTTTGATCCCAGCACTTGGGAGGCAGAGGCAGACAGATCTCTGAGTTCGAGGCCAGCCGGGTCTACAGAGTGAGTTCTAGGACAGCCAGGGCTATACAGAGAAACCCTGTCTTGGAAAAACCAATCCTCCCTCAAAAAGCAAAACAATGCAAACAACCCCAAAACCTTAAATAAACAAACCAACAAAATTCCATCAGGAAAACTTCCTGCCAGGAACCTGAATTTTTAAGAGTTCTTATCATCCCTAGAGCTTAGAAAAATGTTTTATTAAACCTAAATTGTGTGTGAACAATATAACTTATGCTAAAGTCCTCCTATCCTTCCAGGAGTCTGGGATTTTGGAACTTGCCAAGTGGAAGGTGCCTGCCATGCTGAGATGCTTGATCTTCCTTGTTATCATGATTGGATTTCAAGACACATTCTGGATGTCTTTAAGGGAGTTTCCAGAGAGGTTTAATTGAAGGAAGACCTATGCTGAGTGGAGGTGGTACCTACCTACTGGCTAGCAGTTCACAGTAAATAAAACAGGGAAAAGAAAAGGAGACCGGAACTCATCTTGTTCTGGATATGCGAACAGGATATGGGAAAGGCTTGTCTCCCACTACTGTGCTTAGCCATTGTTGGTAGATTTTCTCTTCTTCTTCTTCTTCTTCTTCTTCTTCTTCTTCTTCTTCTTCTTCTTCTTCTTCTTCTTCTTCTCCTTCTCCTTCTCCTTCTCCTTCTCCTTCTCCTTCTCCTTCTCCTTCTCCTTCTCCTTCTCCTTCTCCTTCTCCTTCTCCTCCTCCTCCTCCTCCTCCTCCTCCTCC
>NW_021604599.1:2404168-2408547 GCF_004785775.1 Grammomys surdaster | reverse complement strand
CTTCTTCCTCCTCTTCCTCCTCCTCCTTCTCTTCTTTCTCCTCCTCCTCCTCCTCCTCCTTCCTCTTCTTCTTCTTCTTCTCCTCCTCCTCCTTCTCCTTCATCCTCCTCCTATTCTTCTTCATCCTCCTCTTCCTCTTATTCTCCTTCTTCTTCTCTATGTTTATTTGTTTTATTTATATGAGTACACTATAGTAGCTGTCTTCAGACACACCAGAAGGCGGCATTGGATCCCATTACAGAGGGTTGTGAGCCAACATGTGACTGCTGGGAACTGAACTCAAGACCTCTGGAAGAGCAGTCAGTGCTCTTAACCACTGAGCCATCCCTCTGGTCCAGATTTTTATCTCTTCTTGAGCTGCAAGCCAAAATCAACACTTCTACCTTAAGTTGGTTTTTAACAAGTTATTTTGTCACAACGCCTCTGTTTGTCAGTATATCAATAAATCCCATGGACACAGACTAATGACCTTCTCTGGGGTACAGTTTTTGCTTTTGAATGTTTCCCAGTTTCTTTTTCTTTTTTTTCCACGAGGGGAGGTTTATTAAGAGAGTGGGAGAGCAGGAGGAGAGAGAAGAATAGAGAGGGTAGAGGCCAGCCATGACCACGTGGAGAGAGGGGGAAGGGAAAAGAGAAGGGGAGACGGCAACTTGCAGGCACTGGGTCTAGAGGGCAAGAGAGAGGAGGGGCCAAGCAGCCCCTTTTATAGTGGGCAGAGTTACCTGCCTGTTGCCAGGTAACTGTGGGGAGGAGCGTGCCTGGCTGCTTCCAAGTAACTGTGGAGGTGGAGTTTAACAGATTACTAACATTCCCATGTTTTGGTTTAATTAAAAAGAAAAATTAGAAAGAGGTGACGGTGAAGCAGGAATAGGGTCGTCGTGAAATCTGGCTACTTCCTGCTGGCATTGGGGGCGACGTGTCTCTAGGGGGAACCTAGAAGAATGCGAGATGTTTGTCTGGTCTTAGGTGTTTCCGAGTTTCTTGTTTGAGAAATGGACTGAACCTTTCTAACTATACAGGGAAGGACTTTTAGAAGTGTGTTCATGGTTTCCTTTGAACTTCACCCTGCGTACTATTTCCCGTTGCTCACTTTGTCTTGAATCCTTTTACAAATATGACCACAAATATAATACGTATTGGATCATGTAAGTACTTCTGTGGATCCCAGAACTTAGGGACAAATGTGATGTACTGTGCACCATTTCAGGGTGTTGTAAGAATTAAATGATACATTGCCCCTAAATTAAACAGCAAAGAAAGACATGTATTAGGTACTTAATACATGTCATTTAATAAATGCTCTCCCTGCAATTTGGCCTAGTGCAGTTCTAAGTCTGGCCAGCAGATGGCAGGGTTGATCCATAGTATTCTGTGAAGCACATAAACCAAGTTTGTTTCTCCCAAGTGCTTTGTAGGGCAGGTGCACTCACCCCTTACTGTGCCTCCCAGAGCCAATACAGAGCTTCCTGTGAGGACATAAATCCTTCTACTGTTCCATGGGTCCTTATACAATGGGATCGACATGGAACGCGGGTCAGTATCTTGATCAGTCCACCTAGGTACTTCATGTGTCTTCCACCTCCCGTCCCAGAGAATAATCTTTTTTGACTTACAAGGGTGTGCTTTTCTTGGGAGCAGGGGGAGTAATAATCTCTTTTAAGACATCTCTAGTTGCTGAATGTTCTCTTTAAGCCCATTTTACAGGCAAACAATGGAGATTAATGTAAAAGCCCTTTTCTGTATCGTAATTTCTCAGGTTATAATAGATTCAATTTATAAGCCTGGATGAGGCTGAGGAGATGACTCAGCTTGTAAATACTTCCTCACAAGCATAGATGAGCTAAGATGCCCAGATCCACTCCCCATTGCCTCCCAGAAGAAGACAGGTATGGAAGTATGAGCCTGTAATCCGATGCCTAGACGGGGGATGGACAGGCAGATGCCTGGGAACTCCTTGGCCGGCTAACCCGGCTTTATGGTGGCATGTCCAGGCCAGTGAGAGATCTTGTCTCCAGTCAAAGATGAAAAACCCCTGAGGACCAACCAAAGTTATCTTCTGACCTACACAAGTGAGCCACAAATATGCACACAAATGCACACATAGACACATACATGCATATATAATAAATAAATGAATACTTACAGTTAAAAAACCAGTGCTATGATCCTCACTATCACAAAGACCAATGAACAGAGAGAGGAACCATGTCTTTTCATTGCTGTTTATCCAGAGAGCCTGCAATCAGAGATGGGAGCAGGCTAACACCCTGAAAAGTGCTTTACATCTCATCGCTAGCCAGCAGAAATGCCCACAGGTCCTTGTCCCAGTCACTCTAGTCTGTCAAGTTGGCAATTAACACTGACTACTGTTGCTTTGCTAAGGGACATGTCTTTGCTAAGGGATTGTCTCTGAAGTACTAACTTATCCCATCCATCAGTCCTGCTGTCTGTCTTTCTCTGCCAGAAAAACTTGTTGCAGTTGACAGTGGTTAGTGCAGAGACTGCAAACAGGCCTGTATGCTGAGAACAAGTGGCTGTTGAATGCTTGACCTAGCTGTGGGGAGCGGGGGAGGGCAAAGGCAGTCGGCCACTCTAGAATTTCTTGTCTTCCTGGTCAGGTGGTGGTCAGCCACATTCCTGAGATTTCCCATGTCTGGGCGTCTCTTATCATCATCCGTTGCATGGCTCAGAAACCTCTTCAAACAACAAATGGAGTTAGCTTCTGCAGTTATCAGCCTTGTGCTTCTACAGAGGACTCTGGGCTGTGGGCCAAGGGGTGGGCTTGAATAGCTCAGAACAAACCCTAGTGGCATAGACAGGTTAAACTGATAATCACATGTATGTTGCAGGTGCCTTTTTAATAATATGGAGTAAAAAGATGTCTTTATATTACAGGATATTGAAGTCCCCCAGTTTATCACTCTTGTTCCCTATCAGAGTCATAAAGTGGAGAAAGCCAGTTAGTTACAGAAATTCATAGCTTTCTGTTTCTGAGTGTGGATGTGAGGTAACCAATGTCTTCAAGTACATGCTGCTTTGAATTCCCTGCCATGATGGACTGTATCCATACATGGCGAGTACAAGTAAACTTTCTCTCCCTCAAGTTGCTTTAAAGCATATGTATTTTATTCTCTCTCTCTCTCTCTCTCTCTCTCTCTCTCTCTCTCTCTCTCTCTCTATCTATCTATCTATCTGTGTGTGCAGCCAATGGTGCATGTGTGGGGGTCAGAGGATATCCTTCTGAAGTTGGGTTTCTCCTGCTACCAAGTGGGCCAAGGGGATTAAGCACTAATAGTTATGCTTGGTGGCAGGCATCTTTAGGCACAGAGCTCTCTTGCCATCCTTAAGCGACTTTTGTCAGAATATTCCATTACAGTGCAGGAAAAGACACTGAGAAACCTCCTCATCCTTCAACTCTTTCATTCTCTCCTGTTCCTCTTCTGTGATATTTCCTGAGACTTTGAGAGGGTGATAGAAATGTCCTGTTTGGGATTTGGCTCTCGGGATTCTCAGCATTTTGACCAGTTCTGAATTCCATCATTAACAACTGCACTCTCTAAGAAAAGCTTTAGTAAGGAAGGTGGACTGAGCAATAACGTATGGATACAAACCTAAGTATTTAGAAGGCAATTAGGTAATACGTACACTTAGCAAAACACCTGTTGTAAGGTGTATGATCTTCTCAGTCACAGGCTATGGATAGGTTTCTAATACCGGGCATGAATTCATTCCAGTGGGCAGGCCTTACATCCTGGAAAACTCATTGGTTAGCCTTTTCCAGGCATAGCACTATTGCACTACTTTGCCTTGCAGGCTAGTATTATAGCATCCAGGGCCCATATCTGGGTAAGAACCTGATAACTTTTCTCCCTTAGACTTCCTCCCACTGGACAAGCACTACAGAAGCTAGCTCGTGAGAGGAAACTTCCAGGTTAGTTTCAGTTTGATTTTTCTATGTCTTACAACCAAACTGTATGGTGTCTTCAGCAATGTAGCCTTTTCTAGTTCTGGTGGGTAACAAAGAGCTATGACAATAGTGTGTATTTGGGGCTTTCTTGTTCAATACTTACAGGGAGGTATCCTACTCCTGGCACTGGACTTTCTGTTTAATAATCCACAGCTCCTGGGAGGAACATTACCACTATTCAAGATATATACATACATATATGTTTTATATATATACTTGAATATATACTATACAATATGCATACTTGAATATATACTTGAATATGTAATGATATTATAATTATATTATGTAATATATTACATATCATTATATATTACATATCACATATCATATATTATAACTATATATTATAATATCATATATACTATAATTATATACCATATAAATCTATATTACATATTATACATATTCA